>NW_027185653.1:7122779-7158371 GCF_028583685.1 Petaurus breviceps papuanus
TTTTTTTTCTTGTCATTCAGTCATTTTCCTATTATCTCTGACTCTTTGTGACCCCATTTGGGGTTTTTCTAGCAAAGATATTGGCATGGTTTGCCATTTCCTTCTCCCTCTTTTTTATTGTAGTCATCCTCAAATTCCCTCAAGAATGAATTTTTTTTTCTAGGAAATCTGACACTTTTTGAGGGATAATATCTGGGTGGTCTTTGAGAGACAGAATGTAAAGCCATGCATGAGCAGCTTTCTAGAGGACTGCTGCTGTGAACAGCTTTCAAGGTTCTGATTATATAGTATAGTGAGCTCTCTAGTTATTCAATAAGAAATTAGAGAAAAACATTCATAGAAAATCAACATGCTGCGTTAACAATGTTACAACTTATCACAGAAAATCAAAATATAGTATTCACAATGTCACAACTCAACAACTTATCACATAGTTTTCACCAAAGTGATCATATAGTTTTAAACAAAGTACATTTGTTTAGTCAATCACAAAATCCTTAATTCAATCACAAAGTACACAAGTCAAAGTTCTCCATCCCTAAGTCACAGTACATCATAAGCTTCTCAGTTAGTACACATTATTCCAAATAAAGTCTTCTTTCAGCTTGACTTGAGGATGGCTCTCAGCTTCCATGGTTCCTCTTCCATGATCCCAGCTCCAACTCTCACCTGGGTTCAAAGGCAGGCAGCTCCCAGTTCCTAGTCCAGCTCCTTGTCCAGTTCTTTATCCAGTTCCCATTCCATATGGAAGTTCACGGTGTCCAGTCCACTTCAAGTCCTTCACAATTCCTGTTTCTGGGAAGACAAAGCTCAACAGAGCCACAATAATATTTATTCACATTGCCGGCACCATCTTCAATTCACTATCTGCCTGTGAAATCCACCAAAAAGTTCTGAGAACTCAACACAAGTCATCAACATAGAAATCAACACAGACCCACAAACAAGGTCCAAGAGGTCAATATAAGTCATTAAGTAAAGTCTCACAACCTCCAAAACCCTCCTACAGGACATCTGTAAACATACAACCAGAAAATCCTCTTTCACAGCTTCCAGTAAGGTCCCAGGGCTTCCGTACAAATCATCACAAGCAAACATCAATATGGACAGAGCAGACGGAGTGCTGAGATGCCACAAGTTTTCTCCTTCTTGACTCTGCCACCATAAGAGTCCTCTTCTCAGTTCTGCTGTCCCTGGGCCTCTCCTTACATATGGTCATTAGCTCTTCCCCTTTCTGTTGCAGGAGTTCATGAGTTCTGGGGTTCACAAGTTGTGGGTTTCACACATTCTGTTTCTTAACAGACTTGATATGAGGCTTAAAAGAAACTTGAACTGAAACAAGGTTTTAATTCAATAGTTGAAACAAGTTGTGAACTACTTCTGTGCTTGCCATTACACAGAAGCATAGATTTGTCTTTTAAAACTTGTTTCTTTCATGTACTAATTTATATTCAGTTCCTAATAGCTTGAAAGAGTTTTCATGAACTTTGCCCTGAAAGAGTTTCACTTAAGCTTTTGAATAAACTGAGATAAATAAGGAGAAAAAGCTAGCCCAGCTTCCAGGCTTCACCTGACACACGGCAAGAAGTAGAAAATAGGTGTGATGATCTTGGAGACTACAGCAGGAAGATGCAATGTGTCAGCCCTGAACTCTTTATGGACACCACTCTCTCCTGGTTTTCTTCCTACCTATCTTTTCATTTTTCTCTATCTCCTTAGTTACATCCTTCTCCAAATCAAAACCTCTGCATATGTACGAAACACCTGCATATATGTCCTTAAGGGTTCTGTCCTGGACCCTCTTCTCCCTCTATACTACTATATAATCTAAACAGCTACCATGGATTTAATTACCATTTATATAAGGATTATTCTCATATCTACCTGTCCTGCCCCAATCTCTCTGCTGTCCTCCAATCTGGCATCTCCACAACAGCTTTTCAGATATCTCAAATTGTATGTCTGGCAGACATCTTGGGCTCAATATGTCCAAAATAGAACTCATTAACTTTCCCCCTCAATGCTTCATGCCCTATTTTCATGATTATCTAGTCCAAGCTGGTGAAGCCCCCATGTGCTCTGTGATCCCCCTGCCCTAACCCACCTGGACACTTTCCTGGGCTGGGATTCTGCTATGCTCAGTCTCCCAGTGGATTCTGTCACTCTAACATCCATTCAGATTTACTTTTCAAAGTTTAGTGACAGGATTCTCAGAGGAGCTTAGAAAAGTTACTGCTTCCATTCTGCCATCTTGGCTCCACACCAATTGTAATAAATATTAATAATATACATGGCTTTTAGAGCTATGTATTTTTCAAGAAGAAGCTTTAAAAAAAGATATAAAGCTATTGTATGTGGTGAACAGAAATCTAATTATCTTAGCATTTATATATGGAGTAAATTGACACATCTAGATAAATCCCTAGCAGCTAACCAGTTACTAAATATTTATATTCATAAAACTCAGACATATGCTTTAAAGTTTACAGAATACTTTTTTTCTCTCAGAAGAACCGTGTGATAGTGCCAACATTATTATATGTGATAGTGCCATATATATGTGATAGTGCCAATATTATTATCTCATACATGTCAAAATGATATTCTTAAAGTATAGACCAGTCAATCAATAAACATTTGTTAAGAGAAACAGCATGGCATGGATAAGAAACTAAGAGAAAAGATCAGGATTATGCCTCTTCCCTCCTCCACCGAACCAAATAAAACATTTATGTAGCATGTTAAAAATTAACCAAATTATTTCTTTAAAAATAGTTCTTAGGGGGCCAGGTAGCACAGTGAGTAAGAGCACCAACCCCAGTGTCAGGATTGAATCCGGGCTCAGACACTTAGCACCCACCCAGAAACACCTGGCTGTGTAACCTTGAGCAAGTTACTTAACCCCAATTACTTTAAAAACAATAATTCTTAACTATTGCAAACACCATACACATAGGGAATAAGTTTACTTTTAGTTGGCTGGTTGGGGTCTTTCTTAGTTGAAGAGAACCAAATGACATCATCACATTGGGGTCAATGCCCAACTGTAGCTAATTGGAGCAATATGAGCAGGTTGGGCACAGATATTTCACATGAACATTTTGAATGGAGATGTCTCTAACTTTGTGCACCTTGTGCTTCTTTTGAGCTACTGCAATCTGCTTTGTACAGAGGGCAGAGCACCTTCCTTGATGCAGGTGTTCCATACCAGGCTAGACAGTCCTGCACCGGAGTCCCCCATCTCTCACAATTGATTCCAAAATTCTTCAGAAAGCCCTCCAGAGTGTCCTTGTACTGTTTCTTCTGATGTCAGTGTGGGAGCTTGCTTTGTGTGAGTTCTCTATAAAAAAGTCTTTTAGGTAAACATATATTGTGACTTAAACAATGTGGCCAGTCCATCAGTGTTGTGTTCTCTGCAATAGGGTTTGAATACTTGGCAGTCCAGCTTGAGAAAGGAACTCTGTTAAAACAATTGTATCTTGCCAATGATCTTCAGAATCTTTTTAAGACAATACAAATGAAAGTCTTTTAATTTCCTGCCATGGTGCTGTAATACTGTCCAGGTTTCATAGGCATATGATCATGAGGTTAGTAGAAACAGTTCAGTAAAACTTCAAGTTTGGTATACAACATAGCACCTCTTCTCTCCCATGCTTTCCTTCAAAGCCTCCCTAATTCTGTGCAAGCTCTGGCAATGTGTATGTCAACTTCATCAGCTATGCATATATCCCCAGAAAGTATACTACCAAGGTAAGGGAACTTATCCACAGTTTTCATTTCAATTGTGCTCAGTTTAAAATAAAAGTGGAAGATTCAGCATTACCTAGTGGATACAATAATCAGGAAGGCTTTGGCACACTTATTAGCTATTTGACATCCCAGGAAGTCAGTTAACCTAAGCCTCAGTTTCCTCATCTGAAAAATGAGTGCAATAACATCTGACCCTCAGTGGATTGTTGTGAGAATTAAATAAAATAATGTATACGAAATACTTTTTAACTTTAAAGCAATACACAAATGGCAACTATTATTATCATGATTATTGAACTTGAAATGCGGTACTAGGGCTTCAATAAGCAAACAAACTACAGGTATAAATTTGGGAGTTCATTCTTTGGGAGCATATCAGCTTATATTTCCAGAACCTAGCACATTGGGTCATAGTAAGCACTTACTAAATGATCACTGATTGATTGATTATAGGGCCAAATTCTATTTCTGTCAAAATGAAATGGATTTAACAATACTAACATTTCTAAAGGCCAAAGGAAAGGAACAAAACATATTAAGCATTAAATAAGTAAGTTATATTACCAGAAATGCGTGCTATTTGAAGGCTTTGAGTTCTTAGGAAAATAAAATTAGTCTACCTTATCAATTCTTGAGCTGAAAAACCCTTATTCAAACCTCTGTATGTCTCATCATTCTGTAACTCCTGAAGGACAAACCTAATTTTTTCACTGAATCCTATCAACTTCAATCTGATCTCAAAGAAATTCCTCAGATTAGAGGTACCTACACCAAGATTACTTAGTGTGTTCCCTTTAGAGTTTTACTTAGATAAGCATTGTTGCCCTTCTTATGTTAACAATGGTATCTCTGCACTCATTTAAACAGCTTACTAGATTCAACCACAAATCCAATGGATTAAACACTTATTAGCGGGTCTCCAGTGTCTAAGGCACTGTGCTAGCTATTGAGGATAAAAAGATGGAAATAAGAGAAACTCTTCCCTCCAGGTATTTTTGTGTTCTAACAGGGAAGACAACACATAGACAAATAAGGACAATAAAATGAAAACTATGAAAGGTGAATGGGTGGTAGAGGAAGGGAGGAGAGCCTGAAGGCTCCACAGATAAGTTAATACCTGAATTCAAACTTAAAAGAAGTTAAGGATTCTGAGATGGAGAAGGTGTAAAATTCATGGAAGATGTAAATTCATAGAGTTAGAAGGATTCTAAGCTTTAGGCTGAGGGGTTTGCATTTTATAAAAGCAAATAAGAGCCATTGAAGGTTTTTGAGCAGGGCAATGATAAAATCAGTCCTGTGACCAGATAAGATCATTTTATTAGCTGTTCAGGGGCTGGACTGAAAATAAAAGAGAGGATTTCAGGAAAATTTCGCTATTTGATGAGGCCAGGAGAGAGGGGGCCAAATAAAATGGTTGTGGTATGAGTGGGGAGAAGAGGATAGGAGAGCTACATTGAAGGGTCAGAACTGACGACACTTAGAAATTGTTGAGGTATGGAAGTTAATGAAACTAAAGAGTCCAGAAAACTCCTGATGTTTTGGAATTAGTTACCTGAGAGGATGAGGATACCTTCCATAGAAACTTTGCAGTTTAGAGAAGTGACAGCCAAAGATACAATGGGGGAGAGGGGAAGACTGGGAAATTGCTAGACAATATTATTTCCTTATATTTCTCTTAACTTCTTCTTTTCTGAGGAAAGCAGCAAGTATTTATTTGCTATTTGCCATTTCAATTATGCAGATACAAAAGATGTGAGTCATTTGAGTAGCTGGAGATGAAATATGAAGATAAATTGTTTGAAACCCAATTTTATTTTTCCTTTTGATAAATCTGGGGTGGGGAAGGGAAGTTGTAGTATTTTTTAAAAATGTTCATATTTCCCTTAAACACACACACACACACACACACAAATATATACCCACAAAGAGGATAGCAAACATTCTCTTTCAAAGTATTGAGGCATATTAACATATAATTAAACAAATGCTGAGTGGCCATAGGAAGTATTTGCCCTAATGATGTAAGGAAATGTTAGTAGAAATATTCAAATGGAGACTACATAAAAGCAAAAGTAATGACGGATTACTATCTGTCATGCACTCAAGGTCCACCTAAATTGGCCTTCTTACTGTTTTTTTTTTTTCCCATTTTCTTTTGCAGAGGGTAAAACAATGCTATGATCCTGAACTTTTCTTCTAACTCTAACATTTTATGATTCTAAGAATGAAAATTTCAGTCTCAGCTATTTTATTAAATCTCCACAGATGTCTTGGTTCCTGCTTCAAGGCCTTGTTGTATGGGACATTTCTCTCCCATGCCTCAAATATTCTCTCTCCTTATCTCTGCCCAATATTTTCCCTGGTTTCCTTTCAGTTTCCACTAAAATTCTGTCTTCTCCAAGAAGCCTTCCTCGGCCTTTCTCAATTCTTGCATCTCCCCTTTGTTAATTATTTTTATTTATCCTGTACCTACCCTATTTGTATATAGTTATTTCTTGTCTCTCGCATTATATTGTGAGTTCCTTGAGGATAGGGGTTATTTTTGGCCTCTTTTTATATCCTAAGTGATAAGCACCATGCTTGGTATATTATATATTGTTAAAATATCTATTGGTTCTTAATATTTGTTTATTGGCTGATTGACCTTAATTGTATTTCTCAATGACTATGCTAGTGGACTGAGAATGCAGGAAGGTCCTAATGAATTGGAAAGTTTTCTAATACAGACTTTGTGTCATCTGTCTACTGTAATGAAAACAGGTTCATCGTGTAATTATCCTCAGAATTTACTTGTTTTTCCATGCAACAGCAACTCATGAAGACTATCGAATGAGACACAAAGAAGTTGTAATCTGCTTCAATGGAGGGAGTACTCATGTTGACAGAATCATAGAAGTTTTGAAGCACAAAAGTAATGGAATATGACAGATACTGAAAGACACTTTGAATATTTCAATGCAGCAAACTAGATTCACAAAAATAGTTTAATTTTAAACTTTTAAAAAGTGGAGATAATGAGATATGATGGCTCATATATATATCATCTTAGCTGTCAGTGATGTTATGGTTGAAGGATTTCTTAATCTCATCAGTTGTGAGTTACAGTGGGCTAAGCCAATAAGGTGTCTGCAAAACTGATATAGTCAGCTAGGTGGAACAGTGGATAAAGTGCCAGGCCTGGAGTTAGGAAGACTCATCTGCCTTCGTTCAAATCAAGCTTCAGACACTCTCCAGCTGTGTGACCTTTGGTAAGTCACTTAACCCAGTTTGGCTCAGTTTCCTCACCTATAACATATATCAGAGGAGTAAATGGCAAATCACCCCAATATTTTTTTGGCTAGAAAACCTCTAAAGAGTCACAAAGAGTTGGACATAACTAACATCACTGATATGACTGAAGAGGGGCGACAACAAAATTAATATATTGAATCCCCAGAAATAAGAAACCACAAAGTAAGGAGGGACAAAATGACCTCAGCGAGAAACTGAAGAGGTTAAAGCTCTCATGTTAATTAGAATGAGACAAGGTCCATGGGTAGTGTTAACCTGAAAAGTTTGTTTAAAGGAGACAACAGGCTAGGTGATATACAGTTACAGTATTAATTCCCTTGAGCCAGACGAAGCTAGTTTACTTTTACATGCAAGGAGTTAGAAGCTAAGTCTAATGCCTAAACAAAAGAATCAGGAAGCTTAAATAAATTTTAGAACCATCCCAATTCAGCGTGACTGTGTCACACAAATTTCATGGTCTCCATATCCTGAGAAAGGAAGCTTCTTGACCATAAATACAAATTGACAAGACAATGGATAAAACAGGGTTCCTTGGAATTTATGATCTCAGAATGTCACTGTTTTTCTCCTAAATGTAACATGTCCCAAGATACGGGGAAATTCCACTTGCAGCCTTATCTGGTCTCTGGATTTTCTTACACAGGAAAAGCTATTTTTAAAGCAAAGTAAAGCAAAGCAGGTCTGTCTGATTAATTCAGACTTTGGCCAAAAATTATATTTAGTGATTATCAATAGCCTGTGTTTGTACTCCCAGCCTAGTGAAATAGACAGACACAAGAAAGAAAGAAGAAAGGAAAGGAAGAGAGAAAGAAAAAAAATAAAAGGCAGAGAAAAAAGAAGGAAAGAAAAAAAGGTATAGAAAGGAAGAAAAAAGAAAGAAAATAGGAATGAGACCTATCACTGAAAAAGGATCAAAGACAAGAATATTTAATAAGATTCTAAAATCAAATCTCAGTGCTCAGGTAAAAATATTTTAAGAAATCAATTTTTAAATGCCATTTAATCTTAGAATAGGTTAAAAGCTGTTTGAAGATTGCAAAAGCCTTTATAATCTTGTCCAATTAATCTTCAAGATTCTATGAAAGGCCAGTGACCTTCCTGAGCACTTTGCATGTGATGTTAGTAATGAGATACAAGCTTAGTCCTAGAGAAGAAATAAGAAAATGTACTCCCTTCCTTCTTTGTAGGGGTGGAGATATGTATGTGTGTAGATATATATACTTAGGTGATGAAGTACAGGCTCTGAGAACCCCCCCTTGAACTCTGATTAAATTGTCCCATTTGATGAGGCATTTGCATGATGCCATAAACCTTACATTGTGGCTGGGCCCAAACCTCTGTTACTAGCCTAGCCCTCCATTGTCCATCCACTTCCCACCCTTAAGACTATCAAAGTATCAATCCACCCTTGAACTGGCCTAGCCCACCATTGTCCCTAGTCTCCAAGTAGCCTCCTGCAACTTCCCACCCTTAATCACTCATTGGCCTCCTCTGACTCCTCCTGAAGACCCTCCCCAAATTCCTCTAGACCAGCCCTAGATTCCTTCCACAACCTTCTTTATGTAAGACCCCATCTCTCACCATGTGGGGTGAGAGCACCATAGAATGACCAACCACAGACTTACTCTCTTTCTCACACAAGCAAACTTTTAGTAAACCTTCCTTTTCTTTGGCTGAGAAGACTTGAGTCGAATTGAGTCAGTAGGACCCGGCAAGTTGGTATTTTGGAGTCTCCAGAGCAACCCTAACCCTCTTTATGGTGACCTCTTCATATGGAACATTGCATATGCTATAACACTCTGCTATGGTGATTAGTTTTGTTGAACTTTTTTCTCACTTCTTTTTTTATACTTTGTTATAAGGGATGGCTCACAATAAGAAGAAATTATATACTTGGAAATGAAGGTGATTTTAAGAATAATATATATGAACTAAAGTGGGTTACACTGCCTACCTCTTTTAGTATGAACAATGGCATCTGGGTGAAGGGGAGGAGAGGAGCAAGTATTACTATATTATTTGATCTTGCTTTCAATGATTATGTACTTTGTGAACACAAGAGAATTATTTTGTGGTAATGAAAAGCAACTCTTAAAATTTGTACTGTTTTATCCTCTTATGTGAATCTTGTCTGGTATGTTATTTGATAGATATGCAGTGCTGTGTATTATTGTAAAAATAAAAATTTGAATTAGAATATCTGGTTTCTAGCCCCACCCCTGCCACTAGCCTGAATTAGCAACCAGAGAAATCACTTCAACTATGTGGAAGTCTGCATCCATATTTATAGAATAAGTGTGTGTGTGTGTGTGGGGGGGGATCCTCCATAATTTCTAAACGTTTTTAAGGTCTCAAATTCTATGATTCTCTGATCTCCATGATAAGTAACTATTTTCTTGTAGTCAACTTGTTTTCTAGTGAGATACATTGACTTTTCCCACTGAGAAGGAAAATGTATTTCATTCAAGAAATGGAAAATTATTAGCACTTTCCATATTCTTCCCTGATAGGAAGGAAGGAATATGGAAATAAGAATTCACAAAGCATCTACCATGTGTCAGGCACTAGGCTAAGAGCTTTACTAAGATCTCCTTTGATTCTAGTAACAATCCTAGGAGTCAGATGTTGTCATAATGTTCATTTCATAGTTTAGGAAACTGAGTCAGACAGCGATTAAGGGATTTGCCCAGGGTTACCCAGTAAATAAATGTCTAAAGTGAGATTTGAACATTTGTCTTCCTGACTCCATGTACAATACTATATCCACTGTGTCACTGCACAGTGCATAATTTTCTATTTTTATAAGAAAACAACCTAATAACCAAAGAAATTAAGAAACAATATGGAATGACATGTCAGAACAAGAAAGAGAGCAAAGATTATAATTGCACCTACTGTTTATATTTGATGCCTGACCCAGCTTTTAGTATGGGAGAATATTTTTGACTAGTTATGTTTCTAGGACCCCACAAGTTCTGGGTCAGGAACAGCAATGACTCTGGGAGATCCAGACAAGCTCTGAATCATTTTTGGTTCCCAGCATCCTGGGGAGTTAGTTCTGAACATTATAGAAGAGCTACAATCACTGTGCCCTCTGTCACAGTTAGATACTTCTGTTCTCTTAATCTGTTGCTATGGGGATCAGAATAAGGTAGTAAGAGTGGAAAAGTTCAATATGGAGACATGCAGTATGTTGGGGGTGGGAAGAGCTTGCTATGTATCAGAAGAAATTATTTGTTCCCACAAAATCCCAAGGTAGCCCTAAAAGAATTTTCTTTCTATGCTATGGCTAAGTAAACCTCATTTCCTTACCTGCTGAATGATCTATAAGTGCTTCATTTTCTTTCAACATTCAACCTGAATGTATAAGATACCAGCATGAGTCTGGTACTGCAGTAACCAACCCAGCCCTAATAACTGTCATGTACAGGGGGGTTAGATTTCCTGTTAACCTACCCTAGAGCAAGAGGTAGAAGCTGGAAAAAAGCACATTTAGGGTTTGCTATTAGTCAGAAAGCATCCTAACAATTAGAGCTGCCCAAAGGGGAATGAGCTTCCTTGAGACGTGTTGGATACTTCCCCCACCCCCACCCCATCCCGTAAGGTTGCAAAGTGGAGACCCACATGTTCTGAATTTTATACTTTGTATGTGTTGGACTAGAAAGCTCTGTAGCCCTTCTAGCTCTCAAATTCTGTCATTTTTGTGAATGCTGCCCCTAGAAATTATCTGAAGTGCCTGCTTTACTAAGGACAATTTGTCCTTTTTGTCCAACTGTTAAAGAAATATTGAGAGGACTCATATCTTCATTTCTAATAAACAGAGACACCGGCTTTTGGTACCTCGGTCCCTCAGTCATTTGTTCATGCCATCTAATGGCCACTTTGGTCCATGATGAAACTGAGTTTCACTAGGTCCATTTTGGCCTAAAGGTTACACCTGGTCAAAAGGACTCTAACTCATATGAGGACCTCATAGGCAGTCTGTTGACTTTCTTATTATCAAATTCAATTCATAGAATTGATCTAGATATCCCCCAATCTTTCTGAACAAAACTATGCCTGGAAAATCAAGAAAGAGTTAATTTGCTGGATTAAGTCTTGACAATCCTATCTATGGCGAATATATTCTGCTTAATATTGTTTTGTGTTTGTTTTCATTTGGATGTGAGATTTCAATGGTGTAGAGAACTCATGGTAAAGAAACCCTCTCAAACAAAGCAAATCAGCTACTCTTAACTGATAGTGTTAGTATCTCAAAGCCACCAAGAGGTTATTGTTTTGGGGTCACACATCCTAGTATATGTCAGAGATGATGTTTTGACCTTACTTTTTTTTTTTAAAGCAATTGGGGTTAAGTAACTTGCTCAAGGTTATATGGCCAGGTGTTTCTGAGTGGGTGCTAAATGTCTGAGCCGGGATTCGATCCCCAGGTCATCCTGACACTAGAGCCGGTGCTCTTACTCGCTGTGCTACCTGGCCACCCCTTGACCTTACTTTTGCTTACTCTTTACTAACTACACCCTGTTGCTTCTCAGTTACACATGGATTTGGTGATTAATAAATAGCTGTTGAATTGAGATATATGAGTAGGGTGCAAGTCATGCAGCATTTGCTTTGTTGTATGCTCTCTCATACACTCTTGGAATAGGAGGAAAGGGATGAAAGGTGTGAGTATAGATACATTTTACCATGGGCCACTACAAATTTTATGATAATTGATTTTTTCTGTGTGGTATTATTATTATTATTGCTTTTGGAGATTGGGTTGATCTCATCCAAGCTTCTCCTAGCATAGGAGCTATTCAACCTCTCTCTTCACTAATCAGCATGAGAGCTTAGACATACTCTTTAATCAATTTTGGTTTGTTAGCCCCTCTTTAGTTAGCCCGGTGGCCCTCCACTCCCAGGAACTCATCCTAGTCGTGGTAGACAATGAAGACACCCAATCCAACTTAACCCACTATAGCTCAGACTCCTGAGATGAAGAGATCCATCAATAAGCATCACCGATATCGAGGCATCAATCAGCCTCTCCAACCACAGGGATTGTAGGCATGTGATACTATGCTTTACTTTTTCAAAACTTATTTTTTTTTGGCAATGTCTTTTATCTTTTGTATTACTTATATTTCTCTCTCTATTTCTTCCCCTTTCCTCTTCCAAAAAGTCACCTCTTATAACAATGATATTTTTAAAACAAATTTAAAAAAGGAAAGCACAAAACTTATTAATACATTGAAAAAAATCTGATGGTATATAGAGGTGTTACACTCCTGTAGACCTGTGCAAAAGAGCAGGGAGAGGTTTCCTATTCTATTTCTTTTTTTGCTGGCTTTTAAAAATTATTATTTTGCTTGTTTTGTAAATTTACATTGTTGTAGTCATTATGCATATTGTTTTCTTGGCTTAATTACTTCACTTTGTAATGGTTTGTGTAAATCTTTCCATAGTTACCTGTATTCATCATGTTCATCATTTCTTATAAGACAGTGATATTCCATTATTTTCACGTACCATAATTAGTTTACCCATTCTCCAATCAATGTGTGTCTATTTTGTTTCCATTTCTTTGTTACCACAAACAGCGTAAGCTTTAAACTTTAAACAAACAGTGTAAACTTCAGTTTTTTAGTGTATATATTTAGGTTTTTGTCTATGATATCTTTGAAGTATACTTGGTTGTTTTTTTTTAATTGTACAAAAAGTACTACAAGTAATTGGGATTTTGAAACATCTGAACAATGTTACTATTTTCATTGTAATAAGTAATTCCAAAATATACCTCAATGAGGTTAGTCCTGTTGACTCCCCAAGCCCAATCAATTCGCATTTCTAAAAATCAGTGTGGGAAATTAAAACAAGATGTATGACCTATTACCAACACATATGGTCTAGTTAGGAGACATATACTTTTGTCATTTAAAAGATATTTAAAAATTTTTTGTTATAAAAGAATGCTTTGAATGGCATTCCTTTTTATGTTTTCCCCATAGGTATCAAGGCTTGGAAATATTTCCCAATGTGGGTAAAGCTACATTTCATCATATGTTGATTTGAAAGTTTATCCATGGAATTGATCTCATCTATAATATAGCAAAAGTAATCACACATATCTTGTAAAGTTGCTGTGAGTATAAAACAAGATAATATCTGTAAAGCATTTTAAAAGCCTTCAAGCTTTGTATAAATGCTACCTATTATTATTAAACACCAGAAGACCAACTGAATTCTAGAAGTGGCTACTGGACATCTTATTTATACCTAGCATCATTCAATAATTATTGGGCTGTGTGCATATTTACTACTTGAGAGATAATAATATAGTCTGTATTCCAAAGCAACTCAATTCCTAATGGGAAATAAAGGGATCAATTCCCGTCACACAACTAGTGATGAAAGTATATGTAACCAAAATCCCCATATAGATTTTTTGCTCATTCCTGATACCACTGTCATATTTACATCAGTTTCACTGCAGAATCCCTAAGAGTGAGATGTATGACATGATGCATCATATTGACCTTACCTTAGATGCAGTAAGAAATCTACTTGGAATTCAACATGTTCATACAAAACTGAAAGTGGACTCTTAAAAAACTGAAAGTGAAGTGAAGTGTATGCATGGTGAAAAGGCAGCTAAATCTTAGATTTAGCCAAGAACTTCATAGAGAAGGTAAGTTTAATTACAGGATAAATATAAACCTTTTCAATATATGGAATTTTCAAGAAATAAACTATCTTCATCTCAAACTCCTACTTAAGCAAGCTTTTTTTTTTAATTAAGGAGTTCATGCCTTGTTAAAAGAAAAAAATGGAATATTACAAATTGACCCTTCTAAATCCTATCAGCACTTGCTCAGCAAAGATGAATGGGCTAGCTTGTACTACATTATCTTCATTCCCAACTATGGAACTAAATTCATCTCTTTGAAGTTATGAAAAGTCCCATAAACAGACAAACATGCAAAGATTATAAACCATTCAGAGCATGGGAAAGTGATGTTAAAATCTACTCATTATTTTGTGAAAAGAAATATTAAATAAAATATGCCTTTTGGAATTTCCAAATGAATTAATTGGAAGAAGATAATGAAATTTCCAAAGATAAAGGCATATTCCTTGAGAAGGCAGCAGAGTCTTACAATTTTCTGCCCTCTGCAATCATGCAAAAATCATGCAAAGGAGATAGTCTTGTAATATTGGTTTGCCTAAGTTTTGGGAAGGAAGAAAGAGGGAAAATAAATTCTTCAGTTCTCATATAGCAGGCTTCCAACAATCATACAAGAAGCAAATAAGGAAGGAAATAGAGATGGAGTCATAGAAGAGAACTGTCAGAAATGTTATTTTTTTTAAAGATCTTCTAATACAAATTTTAAGCACCATTTTCTACTTTTTTATATTTTATTTCTCAGGAATTTACAGTAAATGGAGTATCTTTTATAATTCTTTCACTTATAAAGGAAGCAAGGGTACAAATATAGAAGGGCCACCTGAGTATCTAGGTGAGACCATCTTAGGAGAGATCACCATTACTGGGACATTTGCAGCATGGCATCACTGCCAACATGGCTTGAAATCTTAGACTGTGCAGAAGTGACAGAAGAGGCAGATATAGAATGCCAAGATTAAAGTGAAGAGAAGAGAGGTTTGTGGATAGGCTACATACACCCTTCTACAGTACTGCCCTTGTACAAGCCTCCTCTGGCCTTGGTTTGACCTCATTTAGCATCCTATTATCCTTACTCTCTAATTCCCATCCTGGAACCCTGCCTCCTAACTGTCAAAAGTACTCCAGACACGCCACACTACTTCTCTCTAATCAATTACATGCCATGCCACTTGGGTACCATTTCTTTGTCCACTCTCCCCCTGTCCCAACATACCTTTCCACCTCTAGCTATGGGAATAATAATCAAATGAATACTACCATTTCTATCCAGACCTGACTCATCATAATGCAACTCTCCAGCCTGACACCACAACTGGATTCTTTTCTATTTCTCACCTTGATGCTGGCAATGGTATTTGAATCAATACTACCATGGCAACAGTAAAGGCAAAAGACACAGAGATCATGAAATAGTGTTACGACAGGGTGAGAGGAGAAAAGGGACATATATGAGAAAGGTTATAAAGACAGAAATGACAAGACTTGAAAACAAATGTAATATGTGGTATGAATGAGAGTGAGGAGTTGAGGATGAGACAAGATGAGTGGGTGAGCTGTGCTACTCTCAAGAGTTATTGGGAAAACTGGAAGGTTTGGGGGAGAAATAATGAGGTCTATGTTAACATGTTGATTTTGAGGTGACTACAGGACATTCAATGAACGTCCAAAACACAATCAGTGATTGGTGACTACACCTCAGGAGACAGGCTAGAGTTCCTGAACAAGTAGTTTATATTTATTGCCTCCACTTCCTCAGTATTTTGGTCTCTCTGTTCTTCTCTCTTTTTCCTGCTTTGCTGGAGTATCATTCCTTGTCTTCCCCTCCCACCACTCTCATGACTTCAATCATTAACTTGATGTATATTAATCCCAAGTAGATTTGGGGGAAAATATTATATATCTAAATCTACATTTATATCTATAAAGATATACACCTACATGTGTGCATATATGTATGTATATATGTATGCCTACATATGTGTCATTGTTGAGTTGTTTCAATCATGTCCAACTTTTCATGACCCCATTCAGGATTTTCTTGGCAAATAGTAAAGTACTTTGCCATTTCCGTCTCTAGCTCACTTTACAGATGAGAAGACTGGGGCAAACAGGGTTAAGTGATTTGCCCATGGTCCTTTAGCTATTAAGTATATGAGGTTGTATTTGAACTCAGGTATTATTGACTCTATCCCCTATACCATCTAGCTGCCTATGTATGTATAAATATAAATATACAGGCCTAATCCTTTTCCTGACCTCTATTCTTCCATCTCTATCTACCTGTTGAACATGTTTTACTGGATGTTTTCTCAGCATATTAGACTCATGTCTAAGATTCAATTATTAGTTCACAATGCTTTTTTGGTCCTACTTTAATGCCTTGAACATACAATAATCAATATTAAGCTATGTCTTATCTCCTTGCTAGAATGAAAGTTCTATGAAGTCAGGAGTTGTGTCTTTCCTATCATTCACATCTCCCCAGGATTTAGTGTGATTCTCTTCACACAGTCACATGAATAGTGTTTAACAAATATGAATGGATATTATATCATAAGCTCCTTGAAGACAAGGTCTCTCTCATATTTATTTTTTTGTACCCCACCTAACATAGCACCTGGTACTACATAGTAGTCTCCTAATATTTGTTTGGTAAATTAAACTGGATGAATTAAGAGTTAGTACCAATAATGGAACTGAGGAATCTTAATTCCCAATTTCATACTTTGTCTACTGTATCAAGATTCTCTTTCACAACAGATGAGAGGCTATTACAGGCATTGCATACTGAAGATGAGAAAATAAATAGCACTTGCTGCCAACACATGCAAATTTTCCTTTGGGTTTCCATTAATTTGCAGCAGATAACACAATAAATGTGAAAGTGTGAAATGAACCAAACTGAAGGGAAAGGTGGAGGAAATGAAGAGAAAGCTGCTTATGTCCCTTTTTTCAAAGAAACATAATTTCATCATAACCTACTCTTTCCCACTTCCAGAAATTCATCTACACAGTTATAATTATTCAAAGTATCGTGGAACTGCCATCAACAGCACACATTATAAAATTCCATAGAAATAGATAAGAATTTGAGAAAACCCCAAGACACTTTCCAGGCTGGACCTGGTATCTTGTCATTATGAACATCTTCTTAGCATTAGAAGACAGTCACAGCTTGCACAAGCCTTGATCTTGCAGAAGTTGCCAACTAATTTAGATATTTTTATACATAGATGACTAAGAACAAGGAGGAGAAAATATATCGAGATGAAGAGTAGATAAGAAACATGCCAGAGTGAAGAGTTTGCATAGTATTGTTGGCATTCTTATTTTCAAACCCTTAAATATTATTGATTGGAAATCTTAACAAAAATGCCATTCTCTGAAATTAAAAATGTTAGAGAGAAAAGGAACCTCTAAAAGTACTTTGTTCAGCTTCTTTATTTTACAGATTGAGAAATGAAGCCTCAGAAAAGTCAAATAATTTGCTCAAGGTCATACATTTGGTAAGTAGCTCCTCTGACTCCATGTCTAGTTGCCATCCCTGTATATATGTCCCCATACAAACCTTGGAAGACACTATGAGAGTTTGTGGTGGTAAGGTCTTGCCACTTTCAAAAAATATTTGCAGATTTTTTGGCTACAGTCTAAGGCTCTGTAGGACACTGGATTTACATACAAAATCTACTTCAGCTAACCTTCTAAAACCAGAATTGATTTTTTTGTTTCGAAATATGCCTTACCTCTTCCACCAAAGTCAAGGCCAGAAACCTTATCTTACTTGTGTTACAATTGTTGTTAGTAGCATTTTAACATCTCATATATTAGGCAATTAATAAATAACCTACTATCTATTATGAGCAGATTGGATGATCTCTAAAGTAACTTCCAGTTTTGACATTCATTATCTTTTGAAGATTGAAGATTCATTTATTCAGTTTGCTATAGGTTAGTGTCTTACGTAACTCCGATTCCTTTTGGGAATGTAAAACAAATTAGATTCTGAGGAATGAAATGGCATTCTGGTTTTTTTTTCCCCATTTGAATTTCACAATGGATTAAAAAAACCTTTGAATAAATGAATCAATATATAAATGAATGAAAAAAGAAAGGATTTCTTTATTACTTGTTATGTGTCAAGCACTGTGGTAAGAAGGAAGGCTATAGAAGCAGAACCAAGATGGTGAAATAAAGGCAAGGACTCGCCAAAACCCTCCGAATACCTTTAAAAATGACGCTAAACAAATTCTAGAGCAATAGAACTTACAAAAAGATGGAGTGAGACACATTTCCAGCCCAAGACAATTTGTAAGGCTGGCATTGCACCAGGGTGAGAGAAAAGCTCAGGTCTGTACAGGTTGAACTAGTACAGGCTGGGCCCCAGTGAACCCTAAGCAGGCCTTGGAGTAACTGAATCACAGGTAGCAGAGGTCTTTTCCAGACCTTTCAGCCCACAGACAGCAAAGGCAACTTAGAAACTCAGCAGGAAAGGTTGGTCTTATTTGGGTGAAAGTGGAACTCAGTCTAGGGCAGGTCATGCCAGCACAGCCCCAGCCACAGCAAACAAAGAGCAGGCCTTGGGAGTGACTATATCAGCTACTTCTGGAGCTCTCAGCCCATAGATGGTAAAGAGTTTGAATTCTTGGTCAGAAGGAGATTACAGGCATCTTTTGCTAGCACTGAATTAGGACTCTGTTGCTTTACTCATACCCAGATCCGGGTCACAATCCTGGGTGAAGTCCCAGCATGATGAGAATCACTAGAGCAGCAGGGCTTTCAGTCACACTGGAGGAGAAAATAACTCTCCTTAGATGATATCGCCTTGGAAGAATGGAAACTTACAGATCCCTAGAAAAAGTGACTCTGAAAACAGCTGCACAAAATTCCTGAAGTTTGGGACAGTGTGCCCTCCACCCTGGAAGCAGAGTCCAAAATTACTAAACAGTTAAAGTCAGGCAATAGGTTGGTAAAATGAGCAAACAATGGAAAAATAAACCCTCTGACTAAAAAAAAAGTTGCTATGGTGACAAGGAAGATCAAACACACACTCAGCAGACAGAAAAGTCAAAGCTGCTTCAGCTAAAGCCTTCAAGAAAAGTATGAATTGGTCTCAAACCCTGCAAGAGGGATTTCAGAAAAAAAACAAAGTTTTTCTCACTATGGACTTATGAAATTAGGTTGTCTGTATCTAAAACTTGTTTGAACAAATGACTAATTTTTCAGATTCAAATGAAAACTTGGAGAGTCATTAATAGAAGTATGAGGACAGAAGAAAACACAGATTACTTAAAAGTGTGAATTTAGAGTCTGAGGACTTTGGTTTGAATCTACATTTTGTTAATTACTAGCTCTGTTTCTATGGGCAAGTCACTTTATTTTTCTTGGCTCCATTTCCCGAATCCTTAAAAAAGTAGATAATTCATTAGTTTATGTGTGCATTCTCTTCTATTTCTAAGTTTTATGACTTGTTTAATCAGATCAGATTGCTTACCAGAAAAAGGGGGGTATTGAATTAAATTAACCATTTATCAATGATTTTTGATATGCAACATAGGTTTGGGGGCAGCTAGGTGGCGGCAAATAGAATGCTGGGCCTGGAGTCAGGAACACCTGGGATCAAATCTGGTGTTACTCTGGACAAGTCATTTAACTTCTGTTTGTCTAAATGTAACAGCAAGCACCCTAGCATGCCCAGGATGGCTGCTAGCACAATAAGGTTTTCTAAAGGAAAGCAACTCAAAATGGGTTAACAATCTTACTTTAACTAAAACATATATCACTTACCTAATTCAGGGAAAAAAGTAAGCACCCTAAACTTCAGAGAATACAAACAAGTTACAAACAGATAGAGAATCACATCAGCAGACAGGCTTCCAGCTGTCTGACCATTACATCAATACCTAGTCAGTTACCAGAGAGGGAAGCACCAATATCTGGGTTTTCAAAGCCAGGGGGCTCAATGGCTGCCCAGAGTCTTGTCAAATCACAGAACACTTCTCAAAGTGAGCCCCAAAACAAAACCTCACATCAGGGTTTATATAGCCTTCTCCTGGCTCAGAGAATGTCACAACCCTCTTGACCCACTGCCCAATCACAAAGCACCAAGGTGTGGGCATTCCTGAAAAACAAGCCTCCCACCACAGGCTCCAGGTGACCACATTCAGCCTATTAGGGGGCAGAGTATATTTTCAAATCAAGGAAGTTTCTTAGAGTCACTGAAACCTATCAAAGGGCCAAGGGGCAGGGAAGATGTTCAGATTCCCATTCCCATAACACTGTTTCCTCATCTATAAAATGGGGATATAGTACCTACTTCCCAGGGTTGTTGTGAGGATCAAATTAAATAATATTTGTAAATCACTTGGCATAGTGCACCACATAGTAGATCCTATGTAAATGGTATCTATCATCATCATCATCATCATCATCATCATCATCGCTCTCACCATTATACTTTATACATGTAGAGCAGCCTATAAAAAACTGCCCCTAGATAACCCATAAAACCTGGATTCAAGTCTTGTCTCTAACAGATGCTGCCATGTGACCCTGGACAAGTCACTTAATTTCTTAGTAACCTAGGCAACTCTCTAATACTATAATTATCAGATATATGTATATATTTATACATATGTGATATGTATAAATATGGTTTCATCAGTGGGAATATACTATACTAATGAAAGCAAATCTGGTCCAAAAAAATCCTATAAAACAATGAGTAGTGCATAGTACTAGGTATTGAGGATGCCAAAATGAAATAGGACATGGTACCATCAAGGAATTTATAATTTGTCGTAAACCTTGGCAAGAATACTTAGATTTATGTAAAACAGGGATCATAATTCTGGAACTATCTACTGTATAGGCAATTTTTAAGAAGCAAATGGATAATGCATGGAAAAGTAAAATTGCATAAGCAAAAGAATTCTGTACTCAGAGTGTAAAAGGGGGAAGATCTGGATTTGAATCATGACTTTGTTACTAACTAGTTGTGTGGCCAGTCAGTCAGATAATAAGTATTTAGTAAGAGCTTATTATGTGCCAGGCACTGTGCCAGCACTGGACCAGAAACAAAATACTAAACCTACCTAAACTTCCAAATCTATTTAATGAGATTAATAATACTTATAGCGCCTACCTCTCAGGGTCATCAGGATCAAATGAGATGGCTTATATAAACCTTGTAAAAAAAAATGAGATGATTGAGTAAATTGGTCAAATGACCCCAGCTCATTTTTTTGTGATAAAGTGTTGTATCCTGGTTGCCCAAATCAAGTACGGACATATTTAGATTAATTCAAATCAATTATGAGCATCCCAACTAAGAGAGAAAGGGTCTTGATAAAGTTCAATGCTCTTACAAGTAACTGGATGAATTGGAAGTCATGTTGCACAGAAAGAATGTTTGGGTTGGTCAGAAAAACTTGATGAGACCCTGTGGGGTGTACACAAATGAAAGAGCTAAGCTAGTTCAGAAATACAAAAAAGCGATTCATATGCCAGATAATGGTAAACAAAGAAAGAGTAATTCCACTTAAATTTCCTTAGAGGAAATTGTTTGGGATGTGGAGAAGGAGGAGAAAATCTCGAGCCATAGCTTTTCTCAGAGAAGAACCGTGGGTACTTCAAAAGATCTGAAGGATTTTGGACTTAACATCTTGTGTAAATACCTAGCATTGTTCCACATGACAGTAGTGACCTGATCTAGATCCTACAGGGTGTCCCTAAAGTCTGGATACATGGGACATCTCATTAACTATGCATATTGTCAAGAAATGGAATGAATGAAATTTTCAACAACATTTTATTTAATTAGCATAAATTTTAGCCATAATAATTTCATATGGAATAAAAGCCTTCATTAGCTATTGGGGACTATTTTCCATATTAATGAGATTAATTTAAATTAATTAATTAATGAGATTTCCTATGTGTCTCCTATGTTGTCCTATGAAATTTCATTTATGTTAATCCAAAAAAATTTGGAAATTTCATTCATTTCTTGAAAATATGCATTGTTCATGAGATTTCCTATGTGTCTAGACTTTAGGGACACCCTGATATATATATCAGGAACTAAGGACACACCAGTCACATTCTCAGCTCTACAATGAGTCTAGCCAAGATGCTACATCATGTCTAAGGTCAAACTCTTGAGTGCCCCCCAAGTGGGAGAATAAGATTTCTAGCAACAAGGAGCTGTGTTGTTCCTTTGCTACATGTTGTCTCTGAGTTTGAGCCCATTTTCCTGTGGATTGTGTTGTGTATTAGAGGGAGGGACTTTCAGAGGGATGTTTTATGTCACTGTGGTAAGCAAAGAAGTACTTAATGCCTTGTTTCAGCTACATAATTATTTAGCATCTTGTTTCAGTTGAAGTTTCTTTTAAGCCTTTCCCATGATTGTATCAAGTCTTTGTTATGAAACAGAACTTGGGAACCCCTGTTGGTGACACAACAGGAAGGGGAGGAGCCAATGACCATATCGAAGGAGAAGCCCAAGCTGGGCAAGAGCAGAACTGAGGAGAGAACCTTTGTGGTGGCGGAGTTGAGAAGGAAAAAACTTATGGCATCCCAGCACTCTATGGTTGTGTGTACTGTTTGTATTGATTTTTGCGATGCTTTGTACAGAAGTCCTGGGAACTTACTGGAAGCCCTTAAAGAGGATTTTCTGGTTGTCTGTTTTAAGACGTCCTGGAGGAGGGTTTTGGAGACCCTGGGACTTAACTGATGATTTGTGTTGACCTCTTGGACCTTGCTTGTGGGTCTGTGTTGATTTCACAGGAAGATACTGAATTGATGATTGGGCTAGCAATGTTTATGAATGTCATTGTGGCTCTGTTAAGCTTTGTCTTCCCAGAAACAGAAACTGTAAAGGAATTGAGAGGGACTGGACACTGTGATCTTCAATATGGAATGGGACAAGGAACTGGATGAGAAGCTGAGAGCTGCCTGCCTTTGAATTCAGGTGACAGTTGGGTAGATTCAGGCAAGGGCTGGACCCATGGAAGAGGAACCATGGGATTTGGAAGCCAGCCCCCAGTCAAGATGAAAAGACCTCTCCTTGTGTACTTAATGCTGATTGAGAAGATAATGATTTACTGTGGCCACCTAGGGGTGGAGAACTTTGACCTTTGTACTTTGTGCCCCTTAAGGAGTCTTGCTCCTTAAGGATGATTGAGTTAAGGAGTTACTGAATGATTATCTTTTGTTTAAAGCTGTGAGGCCACTTTGGTGAAAACTACATGGCCACTTTAGTGATAACTTGTAATATGCTGTACTTTGGTTTCTGTGAATGTTTTGCTTAAATTTACTGCTGAATAAATAGAGAGTTCACAATACCATGTAATCAGAACCTTAAAGCTGTTCACAGCAGTAGAACTCCGGAAAGCTGCTCATGCTTGGCTTTACAGTTTCCCATTCTTACTGTCCTCCTAGAATAAATACACACTTCTGAAAGTTTCTTTCAATTAGCTGATTAAATAAATCCACTTTCAGATAAGAAACAGAAGAAGATATACTAGCAAGGACTTGTGAGTTATTGTATTAGAAAAGATTCTTCTTAACCTCTCAGTGGGTAACCTAAATACTAGCTGTGTTCTGGGAATTTGCCTTGGCTGTGCCAGTAATTGTCTCAGAGCATGTGTCTCAGAGCACTTAAAACATTCATTTCATCCATTTACATCTGTAACAGAGACCTCAGAGGTCATCTGGAGCTCAAATATTGTGTGTATATGTATATGCATATTTATGTATAATTTATATTTTCATATAGAATTTCTACATAGCATACATACATAGTTCACATAGCAAACATTTCATATATATCAGTTATTCTCATGTAAATCTCTGGAAAACCATGAAATCTATAAAAACATAAAATAAATAAATAAAATCCTCTGCAGTCCCTCTAGATTTTATATAACTTAAAAGCCTGGGCATTTATGATCTCCTGAGCCCATTAGTCCTTATGACTGCCTGGGGTTCATTGCTTCTAGAAGTGATACCTCCAAAGAAACGTATGCCAGAAATCTGAACTATAACAGGATTCTTATCTGGAAGCTTTAAGCCAGAAACATCTTGCTAGTTTCTCCTTATTTAGCATTACAATAGTCAGATTCTGGTAAATTACTCTTAAAATTCCAATCATTTCTGACAAATCATGAAAAGTCAATTACTAGGGAGCAATTTAAGGTTTTTGAACAGGAATGTTCTGCTAATAACACAAGTGTAGAGCTTCAGAGTACTTAATTGTTTGGGGGTGGAGGAGAAGGAGGAAACTTCTCTATTACCTTACAGACTCTTTCCCCCTGGGCTTAAACCTGAATAACAATGAGGATGAGCAGAGGCACTGGCTTCTCAGAGCTGAATCTCAGAAGGAGGTTAGTGGGACATTTTCAATTCAGAGCCTTCATCTTTTCATGGTTTTTTTTTTCCTTCTCCTCCCTTTTATATAACAGACTTTGAATATGATCAGGGGCAAGCAATACCTCTGCAAATAACAAAAACACATTCCATACCTGAGTAAGAGTGGTATAATGCCAAAAATCTCTTATTTTAAAGCCTATTCCTGAGGCAAAGCTATACTTAATGAATTAAATGCTCCCTTCGGAATTTAGCTTGCAAGCCTACAAGGACAGTAATGAAGAGGGATTCAGTTTACTCTGTTTGTTCTAATGGTTCAGAACTAAGACCAACTGTTAGAAATTGCAAAGGGGAAATTTTAGACTTAACTTCAAAACCTCCTGGCAACTATGGCAGTAGACCTGGCAGCCTAAGGAGGATGTGGGTTCTTCTGCAAACAAAGTACTGATGTGCAATTATTAGGTGCAGAAATCATTCTTTTTCAAGAAGGTATGGAATGAACCTAGTGACCACTGGGGCTTTGTCTAATTCTTATATTCTATAATTTTGTGATTTAAACCTTCCACAAAATCTAAGGCATTGGGATGCCTCTGTGGAACTAATGGAGTTCACCAGATCTTAGATCCTAATACAACTATAAACTCAAAGTTCAAAACAAAATAAAAGGAAATAAAAACCTCTGCATTTACATTTATATACTTTGTCACTTTAAAAGAACAAGCTTTCCTTATGCTTCACTTCCCCCACAAAAGGTCTTATGGAACCACAGGCTTGGTCCTGGAAGGGACCTTGGAACCTGTACAGCCTCAACCCTTCATTTGAAAGATGAAGAAGTTAGTTGTAGAGAGGTTAGATAACTTTCCCAGGGTTACACTGGTAGTAAGTGGCAGAATTGGGACATAAATAAGGTTCTCTGACTAGAAATCAAATAAAAAATGCCTCAAGCTATCCCTTTACTTTAACACATAAAAGGATCTGTATCTCATCAATCTGGGTATTTCTTCTGCCCTGGCAGATCACAAATCTTTCAAGGTTTTTTTCTTTTCCCTTTCCAGTGCTGGCCCACACCTTTCCATACATCTTCTGATAGAGAATTCCCTAAAGTATTGAATATACTATAGGTCTGCCACAAGAATTATGTGACTGAGTAAGATTTTTTAATTTATTTGAGCCTGCTTCCTTATCTGTAAAATAAAAATTATTTCTATAGTAACTAACTATAGATACTTCGTCTCTAGTTGAGATGCACATAAAATAAATATTTTGGATAAAATAATATAGGTGAGATATTTTGCAAACATACTACATAGATGTTATTTTTTGCATATATGTAAATACATATGTACATGTGAATGTATTTGTGATCCCATTTTTTACTAAATATTACAGACATTAAAACTCAAACTCGAGCTGTCACTCCTTCAATCAATCACAATGACACTCACAACTAATCTACTGAAATCCAATCTACTCTTTAAGGACCAATTCAAATATCATTTCTCCATGAAACCTTTTTAGGATTCTTCTGGATACTAATGATCTTCCCCCTTGGACCTCAAAAAATATTTTTTTGTTTCAAACTCTTTAATTCGTGTATCATATAAAATTTCATATTATTCTGATCTGTTTTTGTTAGTGTTTTATTTTTGCTTTAGACTATTAGCATCTTAAGGGCATGGACTGGCCCTTATCTAAATTGCATATCACTTACAGAATATAACAAAGTTCTCTATACCCAGCAGATGATAGATAAAATTTATTGAATGTAGAGGGATGAAATGTTGTAAAGACCATGAAAAGCTCGATCTAAACTTAAACAAAGCTTCTTATAGTCTATATATGCTATCTGTGGTGTAAAAACTCAATCAGAATTCTGGAGTTAGAGCTAAGTCCTAGTAGATCTATGCCAAATACTAACAGTAGGTGGTGTTGCTATGTTTGTACCAGATATGTGATACAGTACATAGTATTATGAAAGAACTTTGAATTTGCAATTAAGAGAATATAGGCTCCAGTCTGACCTTTATGACTTAGTATGTAAATTTTTGCAAATTCTCTGGGTCTAACTTTTATAAAATTTAAAAAGTGATAGGACTAGATATCTGCAATGTCCCTTTTAGTTGATAATCCTATGCCCACACATGTATTTTTGCATATGGTGTTTTATTCAAATTTCTAAGAAAACATTTATTATGTTGTTAGTATGTGATGCATATTGTGCTAAATGAAAAAACAAAAAACATTTTTTTCAAAAAAATGAAAAAACTTCCTTTGAGGAGGTGGCATTACAGTTGAACATAATATTACGATTTCACAAATTAAAATTACATTGAAATTACTTAACAGTGAGATTTTATAAAAAATATTCAGCTAATGGAAGTGGATGCTTTTTTAAAAATCTATATGTGCTTCTCTTGTATTTATCTTTGTATCTGCTGCCTCCCTAAACTAGAGGCTACTTAAACAAAGAAAAAAACAATGATTTTAACTCAGTATTTCCTAACCCCAGATACAATTCTAAGAAAAAGGACCTGGTTTCAAATGTAAACAAACAAACAAATTAAATTATAGAAGAGGGCAAAAATAGACAATTTTTGTTGTTATTTTTTCAATCATGTCTAAGCCCTTTTGGGATGATCTTGGCAAAGAAACTGGAGTGGTTTGCCATTGCCTTCTCAAGATGATTATTTTTTCTCTCTTTTTTTAAATTTTTTTGGTTACATCATTCAGTTTCACAAAATTTTGAGTTACAAATTTTCTCCCCATTTTCCCCTGCCCACTACCCCAAAATAGCGATCCCACTGAATATCCCCTCCCCCAATCTGCTCTCTCCTATATCTTCCCCCATACCCCCTCTGACTTTCCAGTAGGGAATGGTGCATCTCTATGCCCCAGTGCCTGTATATCTTATTTCTCAGTTACATGAAAAATACTACTACTATTACTACTACTACTACTACTACTACTACTACTACTACTACTACTACTAATATATATATATATATATATATATATAAACATTTGATTTTAAAACTTTGAATTCCAGATTCTATTCCTTCCTCCCTAGTCACCCCTCTTACCGGGAAGATAAGCAATTCAATATAGGTTGTACATGTGTAGCTATGCAAAACATTTCCATAGTGGATACATTGTGAAAGACTGACTGTATTTCCCTCAATCTTATCCCACCGCCCACTTGTTCTATTCTCTACTTTGATCCTGTCCCTTTTCAAAAGTGGGTGCTTCCAACTCCCCCCCCCCCCCGCCTGCCCTCCCTTACATCATCCTCCCTCCCATCCCCTTCCTCCCTACTCTCCTGTAGGGTGAGATACCCTTTTTGGTGTGTATGTCATTCCCTCCCTAAGCCCAATTCAATGAGAATAAGGTTGACTCATTTCCTTTTGCCTTCCTATTCTTCCCCTCCATTGTAACCATTTTTCTCTTGCCTCTTCTATATGAGATAGTTTACCCCATTCTGTCTCTCCCCATCTCCTCTCATTATATTCCTCTCTCACCTCTTAACTTCCTATTCACTTGGTCCTGTGCCCTCTGTCTATGTATAGCAGCGAACATATATACACATACTCACATATGTATTCATACACCCAGATACCTTTCTATATAGACATATATGTATGTATACACATATACATACATACACACACATACACATTTCTGTTCCTTTCAACTATCCTCCTACTGAGAAAAGTTTCGTGAGTTACAATTATCGTTTTCCCATGTAGGAATGCAAATAATTCAACTTTGATAAGTTTCTGATGATTTCTTTCCCCTGTTTACCTTCTCATGCTTCCCTTGCTTCTTGTATCTGAATGTCAAATTTACTATTCAACTCTGGTTTTTTCATCAAGAATGCTTGAAAGTCCTCTATTCCATTGAAAGCCATATTTTCCCCTGAAACATGATGCTCATTTTTGCTGGGTAGGCGATTCTTGGTTTTAATCCCAACTCCTTTGAGCTCCAGAACATCATTTTCCAAGGCCTTCATTCTCTCAGTGTAGAAGCTGCCAGATCCTGGGTTATCCTGATTGTGTTTCCACAATATTCAAATTGTTTCTTCCTGGCTGCTTGTAATATTGTCTCCTTAATCTGGAAATTCTGGAACCTGGCTATAATATTCCTAGGAGTTTTCTATTTGGGATATTTTTTGGGAGGTGATTGGTGGATTCTTTCAACCTTTATTTTGCCCTCTGTTTGTAAAACATCTGGGCAATTTTCCTGGAGAATTTCTTGAAGTGTGATTTCTAGGTTCTTTTTTTTTCATCATAGCTTTCAGGTAGTCCAATAATTTTTCAGTGATCTCTCCTCAATCTATTTTCCAGGTCAGAGGTTTTTACAATGAGATATTTCACATCACCTTCTATATTTTCATTTGTTTGGATCTTTTTAATAGTATCTTGATTTCTCCTCAAGTCACTAAATGGAAGTATTTGTTCCAATCTAATTATGAAAGAATGATTCTCTTCAGTGAGCTTTTGACATTCTTTTTCCATCTGGAAAATTTGCTTTCTAAGGCATTCTTATCCTCATTGCCTTTTTGAGCCTCCTTTGCCATTTGAGTTAGTCTATTTGGTAAGGTGTTATTTTCTTCATTCAGGTTGTTGACTCTCATTTCATAATTTTTTTTAATCATTCTCATTTCTCTTCCCATTTTTCCTCCACTTCTCTTATTTGATTTTCAAAATCCTTCTTAAGGTTCTCTATGGCCTGTAACCAGCTCATATTTTTCTTGGAATCTTTCGGTGCAGGAGTTCTGACTGCTGTCTTCCTCCTGTTCCATGCTTTAATCCTTTTTTCCCCTCAAATGAGTCTAATGTTGGTTTGCTCTGCTTGCTTTTTTCTTTTGCTTGTTCATGTTGCCATTCAATTACTTGACTTTTGAGCTTTTTGCCACAGTAGAACTCTGCTACCAGAAAGCAGAGCTTTGTCCCAATTGCTGAGGTTTTCTCAGCTGCCGGGACTATTATCTGGGTGCCCTCTCTGAAGCCTCCACAAGCTCTGGCATACTGGTCACATACCCTAGGACCTCAGACAGTGATCCAGATCTCAGCAGGTTAAATCATGAGCAATTACACCTCAGACTGGTCACTTGTTCCCCCTACAATCTGCAGGGCAGGAGCTTTGAAGCAGCTATGTGGTAGCAGCTGCACGGCCGGGGTCCCTTAGCTTCTTCCCCCTCCTGATGGTAAAGGCCAGACTGCACTATCAAACTCCCCTATCCCAAAGTTCACACTGCACTGACCTCTCGCATTGTTCTTAACATCTATGGGTTGATAAATCTGGAAACTACCAAACCTGCTGGTGTTCTGAAGTCCCTCTAGTCGGGGCTGGTTGTGGCCACCCTGAGGTTAAAACCTCTGGCTTGCATGGGGCTGGGCTCAGCTCCCAATGCACTTTGCTGGCCACTTCTTGCCAGCCTGCTGGTCTGTCTTCAGCAAGAGATTAGCCTCTGTCTGTCATTTTTTGAGTTCTGTGGCTCCAAAATTTGTTTAGAGACATTTTTTTACATGAATTGGAGGAGGTGGATGCTGGAGCCACACAGAAGTCCTGTTTCTACTCTGACATCTTGACTCTGCCCCCTCAAATTATTTTTAAAATGGAGAAAGAATTCTGGGAAGATGGTGGAATAGGTAAAAAAAATTCCAAGTTCTCAGGGGAGGGATCTTTAAAGGGGAGGGGAAGGGAATAGAAAAGAGGGGGTATAAAAGGGTGTTTAGATTTATGGGAATGGCAGGATAGGGGAGGAATCTTTGGAGAGGGGTAAGCAAGTAATAGGAGGGCAAGGTAAGGTAGTGGGCAGAAGTAAAGTAGAGAAAGCAGAAGGGATAAGAAACAAGAGATATGCACAAACATAGAAACAAAAATCAGGAATATAATATGTTTGGGAAAATATATATCTACATATATGGATATGTGTATGTATATAACTATAGCTATAGAGAAACATATTTACATTTTACTGTAGCCTTTTGTAGGGATAGAGGTGGGGTAGAGGGTAAAAGAACAAAGTAAAAAAGTGCACAGCTGAGTATAAAAGAAAATTTACAAAGGAAGCAAAGAAAAGATGGGAAATTCTAAACACAACAAGTATTATTACCATACAGGCTTTTTTGAAATGAAAATTAGTTGTTACATATTTGGAATCCTCTCTTAGGTTTTGCTGTGTATATGACATGCCTTTTTTCTTCCTGACTTTGTATTTAGGTTACAATATTTAAATTTGTGATATGTTTTTGTTTCTTTTTTCTATTCTGTAATAGTGTTCTGGCATTTGAGTCTAAAATAAAATTTTTAAAATATTATTTTAAAAATGGGGAAACTGAGGCAAATAGGATTAATTGACTTACCTAGGTTCACATAGCTAGTAAGTGGCAGGGGCCAGATTTGAACTCTGAAAGAGGAATCTTCCTCACTCTAGGTTTGGTACTCTATCCACTGCATCACTTTGCCACTTCAGGTCCAGCCTGAGTCGAACCATTATAGTTTGGTTCATGTGAAAAATAATTGAGAGTTTTAGTGAGCTCCAAGTTCAACATATGTCAACTGTGTGACATTGAAGCAAAGAATCCTAATATCATATTAAGTAATAATTATGTAAGTCATAGTACCTCTACCAAGGAATATGACCTGTCTATCTTTTAAAGCCTTCTCTTACATATCTTTTTTGGTGCATTGCAATTTAAGAAGGGCATTGAGAAGTTATAGGGATCTAAGTGGCAGTGGTAAGGGGATATGAACAGATATTATTAAAGTGCTGTCAAATCTACCATCACCAAAATCACACATCTGCCCCCTGTCTCGGCTCAAGTGGCCAACATCCTAGTTCAGATTTCATTTACTCCTACTTGAGTTCTTGCAAGTCAATTCCTCCCTTCATAAATTCACACTATTAACCACTGTGATCTTCCGCAAGCTTGAGTGTATCCTTATTTCATAACATAGTGCTCAGCACATAGTAGGCTCTTAAACATTTGTTAATAGATTGATTGATGTTACTCCTACGTGCAATAGCATTCAATGGCTCCTTAATATCTTTAGGTAAAACATTAACATCTCAGTTTAATATTCAATAATATTGAAATATAATTCTAGCCAGCTCTCTTGGTTTATTTCACATGATTCTCCTTCACAGACTTGGCAGTCAATCAAATCAAATAAGCATTTATTAAATGCCTACTATATGGCAAGCACTCAGTTAAGTGCTTAAGAATATAATGAAACAGTCTCTGGCATCACGGTGTTTATACTCCAATGGAGGAAACAGCTAATTCATATAAAAGCAGGTATAAACTATATACAAAATAAATACAAGATAATTTGGGGGAAAGCATTAGGAATTCAGGAAGATCACAAAATGACTGCTGCTCAAAGTGTCACAACTAAGGATTCCAAGAGATAGATGTAAAGAGAGAAAGGCTTCTAAGTATGTGTGGGAAGTTTTGAGCTATCCAAGCTTAAAACTGAAATAAGATTTTTTGAGGTACCTTGCATGTTACTCCCGTTCATGCACTCAGTCAGACAGTCTATGTAACCTTCTTGTTGTTTCATACACATGGCATCCCATTTTCTGTGTCTGTGACTCCATATGTGGAAAAGCTTCCAAACTTCTATGAATCCTAATGACTTTGCTTCATTAAACTACATCATAGTAAATGAAGCTTTTAGAGATTCTTTGCAGGGTTTATTCAAATACCAAGATTCCCCCAATGAATTAGAAATATGACATATTTCTAATTCATTTTAGAATGAATTTTATGAGTGTTACTTTTGTGTAAAATGATGTATGGTCGCTTAAAGTACAATCTGGAATATATATATGTAAGTGACAGGAAATACATATCAGATGCCAATTTTAGATAGTAGATTTTAGATTTCTTCTATTTTAATGTTATACATGTGCAAAGAGGTAAAAAATTTTCATATTAGTCATTTTGTAGAAGAATACAAAAGAAAGAAAGAAAATGTAAAAAAAATTAGCATGCTTCAGTCTGTATTTAAATAACATCAGTTCTTTCTCTGGAGGAAGATGTTGTGCTTTATCATTAGATCTTTGGTATTCTCTTGGATCATTGTATTACTGAGAATAGCTAAATCATTCCAGTTTCTTCATTCTATGATATTGTTATGACTGTGTACAATGTTTTCCTGGTTCTGCTCACTTCATTTTTCATGAATTCATGTAAGTCTTTCCAGGTTTTTCTCAAATGTCCATTCTTATCATTTCTTACAGGACAATAATATTAAATTACAAACATATGTCACATTTTATTTGGCCAGTTGATGGGCATCCCTTTGATTTCCATTTCTTAGTCACTACAGAGAGAGCTGCTATAAATTTTTCTGTACAGATATGTCCTTAACCCTTTTTTTGATGTCATAGCCAGTAGATTCTTTACAGAGAATGTCTAACCATACCCTTTTATTATGATGTTTGTGAAAATTTTATGTGACCACAAGTAAAATTGTATTAATTATGATAAAAATACTGCTTAGGATTAAAATTTTATATAATACCATATTCTCTATCAAAGAAAAGTACAGGAATACAATTAGTATTTACTGCTTATCAAGTAGTTCTAGTAGGGATCTGATTGTAAAAGCAATTGTATTGTAGACTGGAATCTTACTATGAGTCTATTAATTATTTAAGTTTATGTAATATGTTTAAAAGCAATGTGACATAGTATGTTGTAGTAGATTGAGAATCAGTCTTGGAGTGAGAAAGACCTGAGTTGATATATATTTGCATGTAGAATTGACTTATGGTAAAAGAGAGAAAAAAATTCACTGAGGAAAAGGACTCCTTATAAAGTAAAAGAAGTCAAATGGGGGGAAAATGAGTTACAAAAGCTCACTCAAGAAAATAATTACCTAAAAATTAGAATTGGGCAACAGGAAGCTAATCATTCCATGCGACATCAAGAAAAATAAAACAAGTGAAAAGGATGAAAAAAAGAAAAGAAAATGGGAAATATTTCATTGGAAAAATAATTGACCTAGAAAATAGATCTAGGGGAGATAATTTAAGAATTATTACAGCACTTGAAATCCATGATAAAAAAGAGCCTAGATACCATATTTCAAAAAATTATCAGGGAAAACTAGTCTATTTTAGTTACAGAGCGTAAAATTGAAACTGAAGGAATCCACTAATCACCTTCTGAAATCGATTCCAAAATGAAACCTCCTAGGAAGGACTTCCAAGAGCCAAGATGGCAGAGTAAGAAGTAAACTGCCATAACTCATTCATATTTGCTTCCAAACAATCATAAAATCATGCCCCCAAACAAATCCTGGAACAGCAGAACCAGCAAAAACTCGTGGTAAAACAATCCTTAAGCCTAAGAAACTTAGAAGACTGCAGGAAAGGTCTGCCTCCAGTAAAAGGGGAGCAAAATCCAGCATATGAAGCATCCCAGAAAGACAGCAGCCTCGTCCCACCTCCTCAGCAAACCAGTGGTAGTTCCTGAACCCTACCTAGCATGGTAGAGAAGATAAAGGCTAGCACCAGGACCCCTTCCATACCTTAAGCATAGTCAGGGGAACTGGCAGACTGGCTCTGAGAACCCTCTTGTGCTTCACCATAGCCCTGGACCAACAGGGTCCAATCTCTAGTGGCTCCATTACCATATGCTTCAGTGTAGTCCCAGGGAAATGCAAAAACACTTCATCAACCTCAGTACATATTGGATACCAGCACTAGGATTAGGTGAGATTAATAAGATTGAAAGTAAAAACAAACTAAAAAAAGAGTTAATAAAGAAATCTAAGAGCTAGTTTTATGAAAAAAAATATTAAGGAATAATTCAGTTCATTTGACAAAAAAGAAAAAGAAAACCAAATATCCAGAACAAAAAATGAAAACACCACCAATGAAGAGGAAACAAAAGCAATTGTTAGGAAATATTTTGTCTAATTATATGCCAACAAATCAGACAATCAATGAAGTTGATGAATATTTAAAATACTTTAACATGGTAATATAAATTACCCAGATGAGCAGACAGTAAATATAATTCCTAAATGATTCCATTTTAGGAAAAGAAATTGAACAAGCTATTATTGAACTCCCTAAGAAAAAAATCCCCAGAGCCAGATGGGTTCACAAATGAATTCTTTAAAAAAAATGATTATTTTTTAGTTTTCAACATTTAATTCTTTAGATAAATTTCAGGAGTTCCCTGGCTCTGCTAATGAAATGTTCCCCTCTCCTATACTATTATCTAAAAGGTTACAGGGCAGACAAGCAGGAGGACATATAAACTTGTTTGGATGTAGAGAACTTTTGGGGTCCCCCAGCCCTGCTAAAGGAATGTTCCCCTGCCCTATACAATTATCTACAAGGTTACAGGGCAGATAAGCAAGAGGGCATGTAATCTTTTTTGGTTTATGCCTCCAGATATGGTCCTATGATATTACCCTAAAAAATAACTAACCTTAAGCAAGGGTAAATAGTAAACAAGATCAAGGGAGGGTCCTTGTACATTGTCTACATTCTTTTGGGTCACATAGACCTTTTGTTGGGAGGCATATAAACTCTGTGAACTCCTTGTATCTTTGGCTCTGTGTGAAATGGTCTTGTAATAAACAGATTATTGATTACATCCCTGTCTTGTTATTCTCACCAATTGCTAGCACAATTGATGAATTGTGCTGGCCGCAGTATATGTCCACAAGATTTTGAGTTCCAAATTTTCCCCCCATCTCTCCCCTCTCCTCTACCGCAGATGGTGTGCATTCTGATTACCCCTTCCCCCAGTCTCCCCTCCCTTTCATCATTCCTTCCCTCTTATCTCCTTCTCCCTTAATTGCTTATAGGGCAAGACAGATTTTTCTCCCTCATTGCCTGTATATCTCATTTCCCAGTTGCATGTAAAAACATTTTTTTTTGCATTTGTTTTTAAAATTTTGAGTTATGAATTCTCTCCCCTCTGCTCTTCCCACACACTTCATTGAGAAGTCAAGCATTTCAATATAGGTTATACATGTGTAGTTATACAAAATACTTCCACAGTAGTCATGATGAGAAAGACTAACTGCATTTCCCCTATCCTATCCCTCCCCTCACTTATTCTATTTTCTCCTTTGACCCTGTCCCTTTTCAAAAGTGTTTGCTTCTGACTACCCTCTCCTCCAATCTGCAGTCCCTTCTATCATCCCCTCCCTCTAATCTCTTTCACCACTTACTTTCCTGGAGGGTAAAATACCCAATTGATTGTGTAAGCTATTTCATCCTTAAGTCAAATCTGATGAGAGTGAGGTCCACTCATTCCCTCTCCCCTCTTCCCCTCCATTGTGCAACCTTTTTCTTGCCCCTTTTATGAGAGATAATTCAACCCATTCTATCTCTCTCTCTTTCTCCCAATATATTCCTCTCTCACCCCTTTATTTAATATTTTAGATACCATCGCTTCATATTCAATTCACCCTATGTCATCCATCCATCCATCCATCTATCTATCTATCTATCTATCTATCTATCTATCTATCTATCTATC
>NW_027185653.1:7158381-7191054 GCF_028583685.1 Petaurus breviceps papuanus
ATCTATCTATCTATCTATCTATCTATCTATCTATCTATCTATCTATCTATCTATCTATCATCTATCTATCTACCTATCTATCTACCTATGTATCTATCTATCTATCTATCTATCTATCGATCTATCTATCAGTCTCTCTGTCTGTCTCTATCTATCTCCTCCAGCTACTCTAATATTTAGAAAGGTCTCATGAGTTACAAATATCACCTTTCCATGTAGGAATGTAAACAGTTCAACTTTGACAAGTCCCTTATGATTTCTCTTTCCTGTTTACCTTTTCATGCTTCTCTTGAGTACTGTATTTGAAAGTCACATTTTCTATTAGGTTCTGATGTTTTCATCAAGAATGCTTGAAAGTCATCTATTTCATTGAATATTTATTTTTTTCCTTTGAAGTATTATATCCAGTTTTGCTGTATAGGTGATTATTGGTTTTAATCCTAGCTCATTTGGTCTCTGGAACATCATATTCCAAGTCCTTCAATCCCTTAATGAAGGAGCTGCTACGTTTTTTGTTATCCTGATTATATTTTCACAACACCAAAATTGTTTCTTTCTGGATGCTTGCTATATTTTCTCCTTGACCTGGAACCTATGGAATTTGACTACAGTATTCCTAGCAGTTTTCCTTTTTGGAATCTCTTTCAATAGGTGATCAGTGAATTCTTACAATTTCTATTTTGCCCTCTGGTTCTAGAACATCAGGGCAGTATTCCTTGGTAATTTCTTGAAAGATGATGTCTAAGCTCTTTTTTGTATCATGACTTTCAGGTAGTCCAATAATTCTCGAATTATCACACCTGGATCTATTTTCCAGGTTGGTGTTTTTTCCCAATGAGATATTTCATGTTGTCTTTTATTTTATCATTCCTTGATTCAGTTTTATAATTTTTGTTTTGATTTCTCATAAAATCATTAGCTTCCATTTTCTCCCTTTTAATTTTGAAGGAAGTATTTTCTTCAGTGAACTTTTCTATCTCCTTTTCCATTTGTCAAATTCTGCTTTTTAAGGCTTTTTTTCTCCTCATTGGCTTTTGGGACCTCTTTTGCCATTTGGGTCAGTCTATTTTTTTTTAGGTATTATTTTCTTCAGTATTTTTTAGGGTCTCCTTTAGCGAACTGTTGACTCATTTTCCATGCTTTTCTTGCATCACTCTCATTTCTCTCCCCAATTTTTCCTCTGTTTCTCTTATTTGATTTTCAAAATCCTTTTTGAGTCCTTTTGTGGTCTGTGACCAATTCATATTTTTCTTGGAAGCTTTTGATGTAGGAGCTTTGACTTTGTTGTCTTCTTCTGTTTGTATGTTTTGATTTTCTTTGTCACCACAGTGAGATTTCACAGTTTGGCTTTTTTGATGCTGTTTACTCATCTTCCCAGGCAAATACTTGACTTTCTAAATCCCTCTCAAGGCAGAATTTTCCTTCCACTGGGGATGGGGATTGGTGTTGTGGGTGGGTGTATTGTCCCAGGCTTCAGGGGTTTTGTATCAGCCACTGGATCTACCATTTCTTTGGCCCAGAGCTCTGGAAGCAGCCACTGCTGCTGCTGTTGCTGCTGTCACTGCCACCACCTCAGCTGCCCTGGGGCTGGCACTGGACTGAGTCCTCCTCTTTCACCCAGGTCCCACAGAGTTCTCCCACAGACCTTCCACATTATTCTCAGCATTTATAGGTTTAGTTGTCTGGAAATCACCACAACTGCCAGCAACTCAGTCCCCTGAGGCCTGCTATGGACCCGCTGTGATTGCTGCAGCCCATGCTGGACTGCATGCTGTAACCAGTGTGGTGCAATATACCTTTTCTGTTGACCTTCCAGGCTGTCTTGGGCTGGAGATGTGCTTCATTCTGTCATTTTGTGAGTTCTTCAGCTCTAGAATTTGTTTAGAGTCATTTTTCATAGGTATTTCGAGGTGTTTGGGGGAGAACTCAAGCTTGTCCCTGCTTTTGCTCCACCATCTTGGCTCTGCTCCCTCTAAATCACTTTTTATTAGAGAAATTAAAACAGTTCTGAAGTACCACATTACACCTATAAGATTGATTAACATGACAAAAAATGAAAACAATCAGTGTTGGAGAGGAGGTGGGAAAATTGGAACACTGATTCTCTGTTGGTGGTGTTGTGAACTGATCCAACAATTCTGGAGAACAATTTGGAACTGTGCCCAAAAGGCCAATAATCTGTGCATAACCTTTGATTCAGCAATACTACTACAACTTCTGCATTCCAAAGGGGGGAAAAAGAGAGGAAAAACCTACATATGCAAAAATATTTATAGCAGTTCTTTTCACAGTGGAAAAATATCCAGATAAATAACCTGTGGGCTATGAATGCAGATTGAAGTATATATTTTTTTTTCATTTCCTTTAATCTGTTTTGTGTTTTTTTTCTTTTGATCTGTCTCTTCTTTCACAACTGTGAATAGAGAAATATATTTTACATGATAAAACATATATAATTGATATCAGATTGCCCACCACTTTTGGAAGAGGAGAGGGAGGGAGAAAAATTTGGAACTCAAAATCTTGTAAAAATGAATGGTAAAAAGTGTCTTGATATGTAATTGGGAAAAAAATACTATTTTTTTAAAAAGAAAGCTACAAGAAATATTGCAGTCAAATTCCAGAGCTCCCATGTAAAGGAAAAAATGTAACAAGCAGCCAGAAAGAAACCATTAAAATTTAATGGAAGCTTAGTCAAAATCACATAAGATTAAGTTCTTTCCATGTTAAGGGAGTAGAATATGATATTCCATAAGGCAAAGAAGCTACAATTACAACCAAGAAAAACCTACTCAGCAAAATGGAATGCAATTCTTCAGGGAAAAAATGGATATCTAATGCTATAGAGGACTTCAAAGAATTCCTGATGAAAATACCAGAGCTAAATACAAAATTTTACAATTAAGGACAAGAGTAAAGAGAAGCATATAAAAGTAAACATAAAAGTATAATCAGAAAAGACTCAATGAACTCTTTATATTCATTTATGAGAAGATTATGCACATACTTACTAAGAATTTTATCATTTTTAGGGCAGGTAGGAAGAGTTTATATAGATATGGGTCATGTATATGAGTCAATTATTTTGGGATGATCTCAAAAAAAATTAAGGGGTGAGAAAGAAGGAAGTACTGGGAGAAGGGGAAAGGAAGAGGCAGAAGGAAGTCAATTTTATCACATAAAAGAGGCATGAAAGGAAGAGTTTTTATAATAGAGAGGGAAATGTGGTATGGTGCTGGCAGACAATGCTTACTCTCATGAGAATTTATATCCATCCTAAGTTTTTGAAATCTATTTTACCCAGTAGGGTAATAGGAGGGGAAGGGAATAAGAGATATGGTGGGTGTAGAGATTATAAGAGGGAAGGCAGAGTAAGAGAAGCAGTGGTCCGAAGCAAAGCACTGTTTTGAGGAGGGACAGAAAAGAGAGTGAAAGAAAGAAAGATAAACAAGAAAACAGGATCATAACTGCTAATGTGAATGGGAAGAGGTCATTCATGAAACAGAAGTGGATGGAGAGTGGATTAGAAACCAGAATCCAACAATAAGTTGCTTACAAGATACACACTTCAAACAGAAACATACACATAGCCTTAAAATAAAGTGCTGGAGCAGCATTTATTATGTGTCAACAATGTGGAAAGGGCAGGAAAGCAATCATGATGTCACAGGAAAAGCAAAAGTATACCTAATTAAAAGAAATGATCAAGGAAACTGAATTTTGACAAAAGGTACCATAAACAATGAAGTGATACTAAAAAAAAAATACAGCAAGTTTTTTTCTGATAAAGGTCTCCTCTCTCAAGCATAAAGGACATGAGTCAAATTTATACAAATAAGATCTATTACATGATTAATAAGTGGTCAAAAGATATAAGCAGATAGTTTTCAAAGGAAGAAATGAAGAATGTATATTAATGTAAAATGCTCTAAATATGATAATGAAAATAGATGTGAAAATTAAGACAACTCTACTGTACCACTTTATACCTAACAGAAATGGAAGTACTGGAGGGGATGAATAGGGCAAACTCTATAAATGGTAATTGTTATTATTAGTTCCTTAATTACATATGACCAGTATATAATGCCAGTGCTGATGAGATGCCTGATTTTCTATGTAAAGTAATTCAGAAATGCAGTCAACAGAATTGAAGTCTCCTGATTGGTAATGAGTTCATTCCAAGTTTCAAATACATGATATTGTTTCAAATTGGTAAACTTTTGTATCAGTTAATGTCAAGGAACTTTTCACAATTTGGATGCTATTAGAATATGAACTGAAAGAAACATACATACAGTGGGAAAAATCATTTAAAACCATTATGTTATTTTATTGACTCTGTTAACTGCCTTATAATGTTTTGTAACTGTTATTCAGAAAACTGGGTATTTCCACCTTTGCCTATAGGTAAGAAGAAGTTGTAGCCAAAACAATTTGGCTATCACATACAAAAACTGTAAGATTATTAACTAAGTCATTTGGATTATTGTTAAAACCTAAAATTGATAATTCATTACTGGGTGAAAAGGTGATGAGATGAAAGCTTTATTCAGATTGGCTCTGCCATTTCAGAGAAGTCCTCATGGTTAATCTATCCCACCTTGGAGTAGGGGTGGTGGTGTCAAAGAGCACAGTCCACAGCAACTCTAATGGTATATAAGATGGATATCCCTGACTACCCTCCCTTAGGTAAATGGCCAAGGTTACCTCCCATATAGGACTATAGAGGGTGACTGGAGGTCCCATGTGCTAGCTACCACATAGTTGGGTCCTAAAAAATACCATGTACACTCTGATAGATACCAGTGCAGAATGCATGATGCTATATGGGAACCCCAAAAGATATCCTGGCAAGTAGGTAGCCATAGAAGTATATGGGAAGTATAAACTAAATTAAGACTGAACAAAGCAGAATTGCTTCCCAGAAAGTATGTGGTTTACATAAATCCAGAGGAAGGATATAATGGGGTGGACAGGTGCAGTCATCAAGATCAGCCCCTCCTCTCAGGTCCCATTGGATTCCCTTTATTTTGTTAACTTCCTGGGTTCTTGGAAATAATCTAATTGGAAAAGTCATCAGTTCTTGAGGGAAAAAAAAAAGTTGTTTGGGTTATGGAGTTCCCAAATAATGAACTTAGCTTTCTGAGAATTTGTGTTTTCTTAAAAATTGGTTTTTGTACAAGGATAGTTTTAAACTTGAGAAGGGAAAAAAAACAAATGAAAGATATTAAGTGAAATCTCTTATGTATGTGAGTCCTGGTAAATTTTTATAGTTTATTGCAACAAAATGAAAGTAAAATCACTTATATTGAACCCTATCATCATAGCCCTATAAGTTATGATTAATGAAACGACCTTTGAAGCAAAAGCTCTCGCAATTCTAGATGTTTTAATTTTGAAGTTAGAGTTTTTGAATTCAGATAACTGTCATATGGATCATAATTGCTAATCCACTATTCGAGAGAAATACCACAAGCTACTTAGAAGGACTGTAATCCTGAACTCTTATAGATGGAGATTTGCTTCTGAGAAAAGCTGAGAGGACAACCATGGTATTAGCCTAAGGTGGGATCCTCCTGGCTCAGCTTCCCCATTGCACTCCTTTAAAAAGGAAGGTTTCCCATAGGCTGTTCCTAAGTCTGGCTATAAGGTGGAATTGTTATAAGCTGTGATTCTTACCTGAAACTGAACAGAGCTAAGGATGTTTTATCTTGTTATATATGTGCCTTTAGGCTTAGGGCTAAAGTATCAGTTTAATGCTGATATAATCATATTCCTCCTTTTCCTTAATCAGAGTAAGTGGTCAATAAAAGATATAAGCACAGTGTAAGTATGTGAGATCTATCTTGCTGTTATGTCCTCAATTTTTAGTCATTCAATGACCTAAACAAGAGTTAAATTAGAATTTAAACTTATATCTATAAGATTCAATTTCTGAAGTATCTCATTCTTTTAGGATGATAAGTATAATCAGAAAAAGGTAAACAAATTTGTGAAACAAAGGTTGTGAATCTATAAAGTTGTCAGGTTAAAGTCAGGAACATCTTTTTTGTTTTTGTTTAAGAAATAGGATTTCAGAACTGTTATGTTAGTGAAGAATAATAATTCTTGAGCTATCTTGTGTTATGGTTGAAACGTAAAGGAAAATTGAGTAGTCTGAATAGTAAGTTCAAAAGATTTAGAAAAATAAAATAAAGGCTTGATCAAAAATACAGAAGGCAGATAAGAAGATGTGAGGACAAATGGGGGACATCCAAGGCCTTCTTGTCCCTGGATAGTTCCTCTGGGTACTTTTTGTGCAAGCTTCAGATGATTTAAGTGCATTAAGAGGGTGAGAAAAAGTACAAAACTTATGCTGCTTAATTTGAAAATCAATAAACAAAGTTATAGAAAGCTAGGAGGAATCAAAATGGAGGACAGTCCATGTTTCAAGTCCCTCTTGTTCACAGTAATAAAGAGGGAGTCTGCATTTTTGGTAACGCATCATGTTTTGTTTATATCAATAATTCAAAGCAGGTTGAGACATGCATTGTGGACATATTGGAAAAGGCCCAAAGGATGGAGGAAGTCCACAGCCAACTGCTTCCCTCTGAACCATCCATCTGGGATTCCTGGTTTTTAACTCTCTCATCTCTACTTATGACCCATCTGCCTCCTTCTCATTGTATTGCTTTTGATGTTCAGGCCTTGCCTTTTGAACCTTCTAAACAAATTTGTGTCCTCCAGGCTAACCTCAATCAAACTTCAGATGGCTCTAGTGGACTCCATGTCCACCCATCATCCCTGGGATGTGACCTATGCTCACTTCCAGTCAACCCCATCACCACCTGGGAGATAGTGAGGCAGGGGAAGCTCAATGCCCCTTGTCAGCCTGAAGCAGTTCCAGAAGGTGAAACCTCCATCCCTTTTTCCAAATGAATTTGTTGAAAAGGAATTGATGAGAAATTCCCTTGAATAACTGTTATCCTTTACAACATACTTGTATCCAGAGCCTCCAATCTAAGATCCTTAACAACAAACTTGTATCCACAGCCCCTGAGCTAATGCTCATACAACAACTTGTATCTAGATAAGATTCTTGAAGCCCCAACCTAACCAATCACATTCTAGCATTTAGCTGATACATAACCAAGGGACTTTCCTGGGACATTACCTATTCTGAACAAGTGTAATACCCACCTTGCTTGTCAAACAGTAACATAAGAGCTAATTAACATCTCATGTACATAGTAATGGAGCCCCCTTTTGAGGGGGCATCAGACTGCATGATGGGAAATAGCATGCACAAAACATTGATGACATCACCACTTGTACACATGCCCCTGAACACCTCATCTTCCTGTCCTTGGTTACCTCATCTTCCTGTTAAGAATGTACTTTGCCTGTATATAAATCTGAGCTTTGCCCAGTAGGGTGCTGCTGCTGCTCCTGCTTCCCTTAGGGGGCTGCTGTACCTGACTCCTCTAAGAAGAATATCCTAACCCTGAACAGATGCCTTTACTTGACTTGGAGACGGCATGAGTGAATTCTTTTGAGACGACACCATGACACACACACCTTGAACCCCAACAGAATGAAGTGGTGAGAAGTAGATCTTTGATTATTTTTATGCAGTTATCCTCCTTTCTGCCTTTCCTCTTCCTACTAAGGAAAGGTTTTGAACTAGAAATGCATATGCACTGATCTCTTCACCATGAAAGAAGCATGATTAGAACCCCTTACTGAGGTGGAAAAATATCACTTCATTTCTCCATTATAATATTACTCCATTTCAGTCTTTCTGAAGCCAATCAATATTATTTGTGAATCATCTGCACTTAGTTTGGTACGATGTCAAATAATAAAGACATAGACACCTGCTCAGAAGGATTCTAATCTAAGGTGTAGAACTCATAATATTCCACAGCCTAGAAAAGGCTTGAAGATCCATGATAGGTAGATGCAATTTGCAGATGCAAGATTAGGAATAATTCTAGCCAATTTGGAAGAAAACACAACAGTAAGCAGCTGTTACCTGGATCTGTAAAAGAGAATGGTATGAAAAAGCATAAAAAATCATCATCTCCATCCTGAACAAAAATGAACAGTTTTTGAATACCTATTTGTAGAAGGTTGTATTGGGAAAAAGTTCTGAAATATCATGAGAAGTGAAAAGTGACAAAAACTTAAATTCTGTGAAAAGTAGAAACCTGAACATGGTGACCTGCTTAAAATCTTAATTTAGACACTGAGTTATAACTTAAGGTACTATGACCTATGAAAGCTAAAATAAGCATATTGCTACCCATATGCGACCAGAACATGATCTATACGCGATCTTATTTTTGGGCAGAACATTGGCTTAAGTCCTAAGCTCATTACTAAGCAGAAAAATACAACAACAAATATTCAGCAGTCAGCAGTCATGCACTCTCTAGCTCCTTCTGCGCTTGTCTATTTTCTATAATTATCAGAGGGATTTTGGGGGTTCATGAGTGGGGATCTGATGGGGTTTAGGCTCTGGGAGCCCCCTTAAACCTTTCCACTTGATGAGGCATTTGCCTGAGACCATAAACCTTTCATTACAGCTAGGGCCAAATCTCTCTTACTCTTAAACTAGCTTAGTCCTCCATTGTCCAGCTACTTCCCTTGATCATATCAAAATCACTTACCCTTAAACTAGCCTAGCCCTCCATTGTCTGTCATCTCTAGGTAGCCTTCAGCTATTTCCCACCCTTAATCCCATTCCTGGAGTCTGACCTAAGACACAGCAAGATTCCCCTTAGATTCCTCCTCAAGACCCTCCCCAAAGCCCTCCTTTAAACCACCCCCTAGATCCATCTCACGGTCTTTCTCTATATAAGATCCATCTTGCCTCCATGAAGTCACTGAGATTTAATCCAGCACAGACTCACTGTGTGTCAGATTGCTCTGGCCCACTTGTCCAATACAAGCATCACAAATACTTAGGCTCCTTAAGAGTCTTCCCATTATAGCAAATCTCTAATAAACATTGTTTTACTTTGGCTGAGAGAGGGATTGAGTCAAATTCATTTGGTAGAACCCAGCATTTTGGTATTTTCAGGTCTTGAGCAACCCTAAGTCCCCAAACCTCCACAGATTCACATAACTATCTGGCCACTGCCCTAGACCAAAGATTGCCCCTGTTTTGCAAGTGTTCAGGATTACTGATTAAACTATTACCTTAAACCAATCTAGAGCTCCATGAACTCTTCCTTTGCTATCAAAAGAAGACCCTATGATTATGGGAGAGATACAGCATTCCTCAGACAGTAGAATTCTAAGTCTTACACTGTTATATACATGGAAAAGTACAAAACTAAGGGGAGAGTTGGACTTGCAAATTCAAAGGAGGGGAAAAAATAAAGGTATTTAAAGAGAGGAATAATGAAGTTGAAATAGTAAAGTAAAATGCAATTTTAGTAATTGGAGGGTCTAGGCACAGAGAAAAGGAACTATAAAGAGGCAAGGAAAGTTAATTATTTTCTAGATATGGTTTTAAGCTGTGTTCATGAGGAGGTCACCAAGGGAAACAGTACAGAAAACATTTGGCAATAACCAAAAAAGAAAAATAGGAGTTTAAGATTGTTAGAATTTCAGGATCATTCTTCTGTGAATATTTTCATCCCCTTTGAAATTTTATATCAGAATTATAGTTGATGTGGGATTAAAATTATCTGAAAAAGAATAGGATCTTAATGTAAATAATGGAATTGAACAGGATTACATTAGTATGAAAGATTTAGAACTGAAAGGGAAGTTTTCTGTTTTAAAAATCATTTTACCATTGAGGAAAATGAGGTCCAGAGAGCTTAGGTGACTTGCCTTCAGTCACACATGTAAGAACTTGCAGAGCTGAGATGTGAACCTGAGTCCTCGGAATATGGCATCATTTGTTCTTTCAACTTCAAAAAAAGAAAAAGTCCTGATCAAGGCATTTGTTTTACCCTTTACTATCATGCTAAATATAATTCATTAAGCATAATGGTAGATTTAGTAATATTAAAAGCAGACACACTAGCTGCACCATTCCCTGGCATATATTTCAACAGACAAAACATGCAGTGCCCAGTGCCAGCATGCTTGGAAGTTTCCCAAATTTTAGGCAATACTTAGAAGGCTATATAGGCATAAACCTAAACCTGTCTCTCTTTACCATCTGTTGTATTTGCATTGCCTACCCCCCACCCCTCCTCAATAAAGCTTGTCACTTTACTGAAAAGGAAATCAAACTGGGTTGGCATGATTTGCCCTTGACAAATCCATGCTAGATACAAGCCAATACTCTGCTGTATTCCTAGGCAATAGAAAATTTAATGTTGGATGATTTGTTCTAGGGTCTTTCCAGAAATTCAGGCAGATTTTAACTCAATCTAAGGGGGGAAATTTTATCCAAAAATGAAATGAGTTGCCTGGCAAAGTAGCAAATCACAAGTCATTGGCAGTATTCAGCTGGGATCTAGATGACTACTCACATTGTATATTATAAACAGGATTCATAGACAGGAAAAGGTTGGACTAGGTGGCCTTTAAGGATTCTTCCAACTTTCAGATTCTATTATGAAATTTGAAAAATTTGAAAAATTTTGAAAAATTGGTCATCACTTCTTTTCCTTTTCATCAAATAATTCTATTCCCCGTGAGTTACCAAATATCGTGATCATAGACATAGTCCCACTATTTCCCAAATTTTTCTAAATATTTTGTTCTGGATATTTTAACTAAATCCAACTTAAAACAAACAAAAACCCAAAACAAAGTACTTTTTTTGTTTTTTTGTTTTTGCCTTTTGGAGGGCAACTGGGGTTAAGTAACTTGCCCAATGTTACACGGCTAGTATTTTTGTGTGGGTGTTAAGTGTCTGAGGCTGGAACCGAACTCGGGTCCTCCCGACTCCAGGGCCGGCGCTTTACTCACTGCACCACCTAGCCGCCCAACAAAATACTTTTAATACTGAAACCTTTTTATTAGCTGTTTTCCCCTAGTATTCTGTGGGGGCCTGATTGGGAAAAAGCCCTAAAATACAAACATAAGTGAAAAGTCATAAAAACTTAAACTGTGAAAGGTGGACGCCCCAGCATAGTGACTTGTTTAAAATCATAACTTAGACACTGAGTTACAACTTAAGATCTTATTACCTATGAAAGACAAAAACAAGAATATCATGACCTATATGTGACTGGGACATAATCTATACACAAACTTATGTTTGGTCATAACATTGGCTTAACTCTGAAGGTCATTATTAAGCAGAAAAAAAAAATTCCACCAATCAGTAGTGATGCTCTCTCTAGCTCCTCCTACTTTGGTCTGTTTTCGGTAATTGTGACAGATATATATATTTTTTTTTTGGCAGGAGTTCTTAAGCTGGGATTAACAGAACCATCTGAGCACTGCCCTAGACCAGAGATTACCCTTTTTGTACATATTCATAATGCTTGATTAGACTATTACCTTTAATTAATCTAGAGCTAGACAGCCCCTTCCTTTGGTATCAAAAGACACCCTATGGTTAATAGGGGAGGTATAGGGATTCCCAGCCGGTGGAATTCCAGACCTTACAGATTCCTAGTTTAAATCTACTCATTATAGATAATGTTATTTGTCTTACTGAGATTTCTGTCATTTGGTACTCTCTTAGACACTGTCACCTTATAAGTATTTATGGAAGAAAATGTATGTGTCTCTCTTCAAGGTGTTCGTTGCTATTTTATTTTTTGTTGATATCAATTCAATCAAAAGCAAGAAATGCCTCAAGTTATTCAGAGGAGCCTGAATCAGTCTACTCTTTGGCAGGTAAGCCACATCCCCAATCTACTCCTAGACAGCAATTGGGCTCCACTATTCAATGTGCCAGCTGTCCATGACCTATTCTAATCAAATATATTTTCACAACATGAAGTCTGTCCAGGTGAAATAAAAACTGCACTTCTTTGAAGAATAGTTTTTATGCTGTCTACAGTTTCTGTTGTTGTTAAAGGCAGGCAAATGACGTTCCTTTCAATGGCTATTAAGCTCGTTTATTTCTGAGATCCACTTTAACTGTATTTTCATTTCAAGAAAAGATGTATCTGCAACTGTAATTTTATATGCTTCAGAAGGGATAGCATCATTTGTTTTGAAACTGAATGGTTGTATCAATGAAAATTGTCGCTTAAAATTAAATTATTTTTCTTGCTATAAAGGCTAATTGTTATTTTTGAACAAGTTATTTTTGAAATACAATAATAGAACTATATTAACCCTAATAATTTTATATATGGGTACATATATACATACAGAAATGTTCATACATACATACACATATATACACTAAACTCAGTTACACAGAAACATTCAGTTTCACATAATTCAATTTAAAGAACCTATATTAGGAAGCTACTCTCTATTAAGCAAGCAAGGAAACAAATAAACAAGCATTTATTACATCCCTGACATCTACCAATTATTCTCTTAGTAGCTGGAGATACAAAGGCAAAAATTAAATAATCACTGCTTTCAAATGTGCTAGTCACTGGATATTTGAGAACAAAAGTTATGTAGTCCCTGACTTTAAAGGGCTTACACTGCACTTGAGAGTGGTGGTGGTGGTAGTAGTGGTAGTAAAATAATATTACAAAGCTAAGAAAAACAACAATGATAGTTATCATTTTTTGAGAACTTTATGATTTACTAAGTACGTTATAAATGTTATCTCATCCTATCCTCAAAACCCAACATAGGTAGGTCCCAGTATTATTCCCATTTCACAGGAGAAGAAACTGAGACAAAGCAAGGTTAAATGACTTTCCCAGTATCGTACAGCTAGTAAGTATCAAGGCCAGAATTTGACTCAGATGTTCCTGATTCCAACTTTAATATTCTAGACTTAAAATCTAGGGGTTTAGAAAAAGTTTTTCATAGCAAGCGGCTCCTAATGTGAGCTGTGAAAAAAATGACAACTAAGGAATCTAAACAATATAAATATCTGTGAATCTTGGTGTATGTGAACATAAACACAAATGATTAAGTATGGTTGCATATGTTTAGTTGTCCACCTAACAAATTGTCATGTATTCAGAATCTCAAAAAAAAAATACTTCATATATAAACAAGGTAAGAATGTGGCAGTACTTGGATTAAATAAATACTGTGTCTTATAAAAGTTGTTATGGCCTTATTTAGGGTCCCTTATGCTTAAAACTATGATGTATTACCTAATTCTGACACTAACAAAGGGCAGGAAAAATGGTTGCAATTATGTAGGGAAAATAACATTTTTTTTAAAATTAGTCTGAAGAATAAAATATTATCTAGTTTATTTTAAAAAAAATTATCACTTGAAAACCTAAGATAAATATGAGGTTTGCAATACAAGGGTTGATCTCATATATCTTGTCAATTATTATTTTTTTTAAACAAAACTGTATTATGTTCTGTCAGATAAGATGAAATTCATTACTCTACTAAGGGAGAAAGTGGGAAATATGATAAGGTAGGTCTCTTGGATACATCTGAAAAAAATCTATCATTTTTATTAAAAAATAGTTCAAAATATCACTGATAATGGATGAGTAAAATCATTATATACAATGGACATTGCATTATGATTACTTCATGTTTATTAATTTTACTACATTTTTCTGGGATTAGATTCATACTTCTGATATGATTTCATCAATTTAAAGTGAGTGAACGGGGAAAGGAGTATAAGTTCTCTACATTCTTGCCCATGTGTGTCAGTGACCACTACCCACAATTTCCAATCTTCGAGACCTACTTGAGGCAGCCCACGCATCTAATCTATTCTATTTTCTTCTTATCAACCCACCCCATATTTGACATTTAGTTTCCTAGCTTTCACAGTGGCAGAGAATACAAGACAGAACTCACTGTACTATCTTCTCAGAGAACTGACTAACTTCTCTGAGAACTCTGCTCTCCGTTGACAAGAGTATGAAACCTTACGGAACTCTATGTGGAGAAGGCCCCTAACACAGATGATATTAAGGGGGTAAGAATACAAATATTAATTTGTATTTATATGATTCTTTGAAGATTACAAGGTTATTATGCATGCATTTTTCTTATTTGTGACTCGCAGCAACTCTGAAGTAAGCAACTCTGAAGCAAATTTTGTTTCTCTTCTGCAGAAAAAGAGACACGCTCAGAGAGGTCTAAGTGATTTGTTCATGGTCACAGAGGTAGAGCTGGGATTTAATCCCCAGTCTTCCTGACCTTGTCTACCTCTTAATCCAGTATGCCACGGTGTCCATCCTTGGCCGCTGATTTGGATACTTTTAATACACATGGCTGTGTTAGTGAAAGCATATATAACTCCTCCTCTGATTAGGGGAAAATGATATGTATAGAATCGTCTTTATTAATGGAGCATAAGGGCCCAATGAGTGTTCAAATAGATCGTAGGATCACTTATTCTCAATCTTGATATTTCCCATTCCCAAGGATATTGCCACTAGACATCAAATGTGAAAACCCTTTGTCTTTGTCATCCAGAAAAATGCCTCCCAATCAAAAGCATCAAGAACTCTGAAAAGTCTACAGCACAATTTTCCAAGATTTTTCAACATCGAGCAAAATATTCCCTAATCACTAAAAGGTAACAGGTTGAAACCAGTTACAGCCATGAATGCTTTTTCCTTACTTAAAATCATTCTCTTCTTAATAATGTAATTTCACAGAACAATAAACAAAACACCTACCTATTTGGTTTTTATCTTCCATTACAGCATCAGAAAATACTTTGAAAGGATTTTTAGCAATCATTGGGAGAAGTGTTTAAGAAAAGCACAGTGAGAATAATAACCATGTAGGGCATTGAAGACCTTGTCTGCCTTCACTCTTCAGCTGATCTAAAGCACAATGTTGCTTGTAGCTAAGAGAAAGTGAACTGAGGGGTTCTTAGCATGGCTTTATATTTTGCCATTTTCAGATCTAGTTCAAAGGCTTGGAGAGAGCACAGACCTGGTGACCTTGGATTTAGCCAGTGAAATAACTCTCTCATGGCGTACATGGTGTACTTGCCTAGGGTGCCCAGAGCTCAAATGACTGCATTGCCAATATATATCAGTGGCAAGATTTGAGCTCAGATTTTCCAGTCACTGAGGCCAAAATTACCTATTTTGAAACGAAGTCATTCAGGATCAATTATATTATCACTATATATACAAGAGAGTTGGATTAATCAGGAATTAAAATAACAATAGGAGTCAGGAAAATTTCATTTCTATTCTCTTTGCTACTTGGGGAATAATTTGGAGTCAAAAACATCCAATATTTTATTCATCAATATTCTTTTTATGTTTGTTTACATTGCATTGGAAAAAATGAAAATAAGATACCATTTGTAAGGTATTTTGTAAAACTTAAGCACTACAGAAATGCAAATGATGATGGTTATGGTGATGATGATGATGATTTTGGGAATGGAAATAATACTTAATGTAACGAATATTTATAGCATATTTATCTACATACCTGAAAGCAAGTTTGGCATAGTGGATGGGAGAATAGCCTTATGGCCAAGTTCCATATGTTACTCACATTAGCTGTGTGTCTGTCATCAATTTACTTAACCTCTCAGTGTCCCAAGCAAGTATCTAAGATGATAAATTGTACAGAAACTACCAAACTTTATAGTATTAGATTATAGTATTAGAGCTAGAAAAGATCATTGACATAGTATCTTACAATCATAGATTTAAAGGAAGAAGGAAATTTGTGAAACATTGACTCCAATATCCTCGTATTAGAAATTATGAAACTGAAGCACAGAGAGATTAATTGATTTTCCCAGGATTGTACAAATAGTAAATAAAGTATTTAAGTAAATAATTTAATAATTAAATAAGGTATTTAAATAAATAAGCTATTTAAAATGATGTCTCTTTGATTGAGAATCCAATGCCTTATCAACTACATTATGTTATACTACCAAACCCCTCATTTTATATGTCAAGAATATTGAGGCCCAGGGAGTTTGGTTAAATGATTTATCCATGTTCACAAAGGTAGTAAATTTAAGATTTGAACCCAGGGCCTCTGATTCTGAACAAGTACTCTTTCTATTATAAAATGATGCCATTGATCTGAATTGGTAGAGTTTCCAACATTCAGAATTTTCTAAAGTAATTATGTCAAAGGTTCAGATCCTACCTCAATGGGAAAACACATACACACACACACACACACACAAACACACACACACTAAGATTTATGTAAGATTTCAACGTTTGCTTAATGTTTTAATCTATATAAAGAAAAATCAGAGAGATACAGATGATGATGATAATTGTAATGTCACGCCAAAACATGGATCAATTCCTTGATATTCATGGATGACACTAAGATATGTGGCTCTACCAAAAACAAAAACAAAAAAAAAAACATATTTAAGATCTTCCTCTCATGAAATATTTGCTACCAGTTTAAAAAATAAAGACATCAATCAGTGGAATAGAATGCAGAATTAAATATATTTAATCTCCTGGAATTCTATAAACACAGAAACTGCAGCTGTTGGAATAAAAGACTCATCATTTGGCAAAAATTGCTGGCAAATTTGGATAACAGAATGGAGGACATTAGATTTAAACAAATACCTCACACATTAGAAAAAGGTAAGCTCCAAATAGATATGTGACCTAGATATAAAACTTTAAACTATTAACAAATTAGAGAAAAATAGAAAAAATGACCCATTACATCTATAGAAAGGAAAAATGTCTTTGACCAAACAAGAAATAGATAGGTTCTCAAAGGATGAAATGAATAATTTTAAACACAGAAATTTTAAAGTTTTTGCACAGATTTAATAAAGATAATGTAAAAAGGGAATTGATTGGGAAATAATCTTTGCAGCAAGGTTTTCTGTTAAGGGTTTTATTTCCAAGATAATTTTTTTTCAAATATATATGGAAAATAACTATTTGCCAACCCCACAAGTAGTCTAAGGATCTGCACAGGAAGTTCTTAATGGAAGAAACTCAGGCTATCTTTAGTTATATGAAAAAAAATTATCCAAAATCATCATAAATTAGAGAAATACAAATTAAAGCAACCCTAAGGTTCTAGTTCCCACCCATCAGAGTGGCACAGATGACAAAAAAAGGAATATGGGAAATGCTGAAGGCACCATGAAAAAATAGGAACACGTCTGTACTGTTGTGGGAACTGTGAATAGAAAAAAATCATTCTGAAAAGCAATTTAGAATTAGTTCCAAAAAAATCACTCTGCTATCACTATTAGGCCTATACCCGCATGAGAACAAAGAGGAAAGGGTCTGTAAAAAAATACTTACAGCAGCTACTTTTATTTTAATAGCCTACCTTACTCTTCCTCCCCCCTCCCAGTAAAAACAAAACAAAACAGAGGATGTCCAATCATTGAGAAATGAACATATAAATTATTGTATATGAACATGGAGTAAAATTGAGCTGTATGGAAAAACATTGAAAGCAATATAAAGTGAAGTGATCAGAAACAGAAGATTTTATAATGTCACATCGATTATATAAATGTACTTAAATTGATGAAGAATGAAATGAGCAGGACAAGGAGAACAAATACTACAATAAGAATAAGAACATCGCCACCACAGTGACAACAACAAAACCTTTTGAAAGGTATAAGAGCTATGATCAATACAATGACTAGTCGTGATTCCAGAGGACCAATGTCAAAACAAGCTATCATTGAGAGAGAGAGAGATTATGAATCTTTGTTGTAGAATGACCCATGTAATTTTGTACGCAACCAGGGATAGAATTTGTTTTGTTTGGTTGTTTTTTATTGAAAAAAAGGTATTTTTTTCCTAGTGGAATTGGGATTAGGATAAAGAGAGAATAAATATCTGTTTTTATTTTAATAGAGAGTTGGGGGTGCTATATATATATCTATATATATATGTACATATATATATATATATATATAACTGCATGTACTTTTACATGAGGTCACTATTAATAGTTTTATTGACTGTTTTATTTTGTTATGAGAGACTTCCCATGAAGTGAGAGTAATCAGTAAATGAATGTAACATAAAATAAAAAACTTATCAATAAAACATTGCAAAAAAATGAAGGGGATAATCTGTATTCTTTGAAGCAGTTGAGATTGCAAGGCACTGGGAGTTGAGAGCTGGTGAAAGATACGAGCCTATAGATTTCTTTGATTCATGAATAATAGAAGTATTTAGACTAAGCATATGGTATTTGGCAGAAGTTCAATGTATAAAACTGCACCTCTGTGGGGCACAGTGCCTCTTTAAACCTGGCAACTCTTCCACACTCTGTGAGTCCAAAACGACCACAGCTAACAGCTTGGATTCCATGTTGGAAAGGAAAACAAGAAGAGGCTGGCACTGACCAGGGCTAGGACAAACACCATTACTATCAATGTGTAGTCTTGCTGTACATCCTTATAAGCTAAGTAAATGTACTCGTAGGTACCCCTTGCTGCTGCAATCATTTCCACCATCCCAATACCTAGATTTACGGTGTATTCTCGAGCCTTCTAGCAAAGAGTTTAAAAGAAATCAAGATTATGTGGGAATAGGTTGAACTATATCATCTGTCTGCTCCTGGAATTGTATCGAGTATTTTCAGTTCGACTACAGAAGATGAGCTCATATTTGACTACTTCTCTTCACCTACAAAAAAACTGCTAGATACCTTTGTGATGGTTTGTGGAACTTTAAGTAATATTTTAACCTAATATTTAAATAACCTTAATTAAAAAATAAATTAAATATAATTTAAATAATTTAATTAAATAATCACATCCAGATAGTGATCATTTTTACCTGAACTACTTTAGACAAGATGAGAATTTTTTCAGTAATAATAATGATGATGTTGCTAAACTAATATTTACAAAGAACTTTCCTCATTATATTTATAAATGAATGTTTATGAAGAAATTTCCCCATAACAGCCACATGACCCAAGTAATGAATACACCATTTGCCCCATTTTACAGATTCAGAAATTGAGGCTCATCAAAGTCAAGAGAGTAGCCCATGTTACTATAGCTAGATAGTACTAGAGCAAGGACTGAAGTTCAGGTCTCTTTTCATACTTTTACCCTTCCATGCAAATTTAATGAATAGCCTAAAAAGCTTCTGTATATTAATAACTATTTCATACATCCAACTTTTTTTTTCTTCTTACTAAAAGCACAGAGCATTCCCAGGAGACTTGAAATGGTTGGTCCAAAATAGTAACACAGTAATCAGAAAGCCCATCTTCTTCCATCTGTGGCCAAAGGGCAGTCTGATACTTTCAAAGATAAACATTTAGGAATGAACCATGCAGATGAAAAGTGCTTCTTTCCTTGATGGAAAGCACTCCTTTGCCTTCTCTGTTACCTAACAATAGAGTAGAACTCACTGAAAGCAAAAACATTTCATTACTGATACATCTGCATGCTCAGTAGTCAAAGCAGGAGTAAGGGGTAGGAATAGTTCCTACTCTACAGCAATGATTCAGAGAGACGGACTGTTTGGGAGAAGGAGATAGGTTCATTTACTTCTGATTTAAAAAATAAATATGAAGTCCTGAGGCTTTGGAATAGAAATATAACTGGTTCATAAATTTTCTATCATCATCAAGGCAATATGAATGTACCTGCCCTTTCTTCCTTGTATACCTTCTTGTCCTGAGTCAGTCCTCATGTGACTGTTTTCTCCTGTGAAGCCTATTCTTGATGTTCATTTCAATTAATTTTTTTTTCCTCTATGAAAAGCTTGTGTCTTTGTTCGCATATATGTGCACTGGAGCAGTGAAAGGAATAATGCAGGGAGAAAGGGTGGATTTTGAACAGATGAGACAATAGCAAAAAACCATGGATAACTTTGCAGTAGATTATCATATGAAAATGAAAGAAGCTATAGCGTATAGGGCTGGAATAGAATCACTGAAATTAGAAATAGAAATGACCAATTAATTTCACTCTCTGTGTTTATAACTCTCTTTTGCAGTGCATTTTCTAAGGTTTCCAAAAGCCTCTGCTTCTAAAACATTGACATTTACAGATGTAGCATTACGCATAAATAAGAGTTCAATTATCTTAAATGGTTTCAGCAAAGTAATAATTTGAAGTACATACTTCTTATCATGCCCCCATACTCCCACAAAAAAAGGTTAAAGTAGAAAACTTCCCAGACACATTTTATTCAAGATTTTAGGTTCAGCACTGTTTTATGTTGTATGTCCCACTCCACCATGATTCCTGGTTCTCAAAAATTTGCCAATAGTTTGCAAAATGGGAAGGCTTGAAATGCAATCACATCCTCAGGCTATACATGTCCTCTGAGGACCAGCCAAAGCAAGCTTTGAGAGTTAACATCACCATAAGACTAACCATAAGGTGAAGAATTATTTTGTGTATAGTCAGGCAAAATGTTGTCTAAATCATACATGACTTGATATCTGCACCTATGTACACATGGCAATGAAGCCACAAAGACTTGCAACACTGGAGGATTTTTTGTTTGTTTTAATTGGACATATTGTTTTTTGGTATAAGGGACTCTCAATGAATAAGAACTCCCTCTGTTATACTACTAAAAGTCAGGAGGGTTGTCTGACACTGAGGCATCAATGTCATATTTTGTTTATTTTTTTATTCAGGCATAAAATGACCTGAGAGACAGGATAGAAGTAGTTGATTGACGACTGAATTTAAGAGTTCAAGACTTGCTTCTGAAGCATACTTGTTATATGACCAGAGGAAGTTACAACAGTGCCCCATGCAACTTTCTGAGACTATAAATTACAACCCAATTTCTGATCAATTGTTAAGCCTTTCCATAACAGAAAATATTCTACCAAATAAAGATGAAATAAAATAATCTGGTATTACAAATTTTTAAAAATAATAGAACAAATATAATGTGTTTCAAAATCCTTAAATATATTTGAAACTTCTGCACAGTTGAGAACTCACTTCAATTTTAAAAATTATTATTATTTGAGTCAACATTATTTTTGTAGGGTGAAGGCAAGGCAATTGTGGTTAACTGATTTTCCATGGTCACATAACTAGTAAGTGTCAAGTGTCTGAGTTTGGATTTGAGTTCAGGTCCTCCTGGTGCAAGCTCTGGTGCCCTATTCACTGCAACACTTAGTTGCCTCTTGAATTAACATTCTGTGGAATTTCAGTATCATTAGTTCATTCTAAAGCAATAACAATTTTTGGGGGGAATATTACAAAATATTTCCTCAATCAGTCTGAAATGAGTATATCTACTCCCATCCATTATATGTCAACAGAGGGAATGATGTGATGTCAGCCTCATTACCACCATTCTGAAGGACAATTATTAATTTACAAATTAACCAGGATGGACTTGGTGGCAATTCCTCTACAAAATCCATTGCCTCCCCTTTGCTAAATGGGATCACTGTTTCATAACTAATAAAGAACTGTTTGAATGCTTTTCGACCAGGGTTTTTTCTCCATTTCCCTCTACCTTTGTGTTAATATTGGAGACAGAATTGGAAAAAAAAAGTTGTTATGAAACACATTTTAAGCATATTAATTGTACTTTTAAGACACAGGGAACCTAATGCTTGTGTTTAATTTAGATTAATTTCCATAATAGAACATTTCAGATAAGAGAGATTTTAACTTCAGCTTGACTACATTTTCAATTTATTATCAGCCTAACGTACTAAGGATTAATCACAATTCCACTGATGGGAAACTAATGTGTAAAGAATTTAAATTTTATCTTTTCTGGGAGGATGGTGAGGGAGGGAGAATAACAATAACAAACACAATTGTCACATTGGATTGTCGTTTGATCAATAAAAAAAAATAGTCATTTTGAAATTTGTTCTTGACTGGGGATCCTTGAATAAAACTGAAGTATTAAAATATGCAAAATGATTTAATGACCAGTTTCAGATATAGGAACTCTGCTCTCTAAAAAAGCAATAGATTCAAAAATAAGATTGCTGAAGGTAGATCATATGATACGAGAAACATCACTCATAAAAAGTCCATAAAAGTCCATTCCAAGCTCCACTTGGAAAGACCTATTAAACCAGCTTTTTTTTCCAGACTAACAGAGAGATGTCTCTTGCTCTTTTGTGGCACTTAATGTTCTGTCTTTCTTTTCCACTGTAACTACCACAACCTAGTCCCTCAATACCTCTTGCTGAGATTCTTACAACAGATTCTATAGTTTACTTTAGTCCTTGACTCTTAATCTACCTTTCATATTGTTTTCAGATAAAATTTCTCCTAAAGATTGTTTTCACGATATCCCTCCCTTTCTTATAAATATTTAATGATAGTCATAGTTTCCAAGTATATCGAATAGATCTCACAGCATTGACTTCAACGCCCTACGTAATCTGGCAATGAAATCTGTAATCATCATAGGAAAGATTTGGCTTCACCATAGTGAGTCAATATACAAGCAAGAGTCCTCTTTCTTTTTTAATTCTTTTTTTTTTTTTTGCTTTTTGGAGGGCAATTGGGGTTAAGTGTTAAGCTTAAGTTAATTTAATGTTAAGTTAAGCCCAAAATCACATGGCTAGTTTTTGTGTTAAGTGTCTGAGACCGGATTTGAACTCAGGCCCTCCTGACTCCAGGGCTGGTGCTTTATTCACTGTGCCACCTAGCTGCCCAAGAGTCCTCTTTCAAAGGTTGCTGTTTATACAGCCACCATTCCCATATTTGGACTTCCAATATGTCCCATGTCACTGAGTAGCAGAGCTGGTTCCCCTGGACCAGGATCACAGGACTCTATCACTTTGGTACCCAACCTGAGGAATTCAATTTCTTCTCAACCCTCGTGGTTGTTGCAATAGAAAATAGAAAAGAAATTAGCATACTGGTAGATAACAACAGGTAGGTAACAGATAAGGTGACACAGCTTCAGTGAACCACAAAGTAGACTGATGAATGATTGGTGATAGAGGGATGGTGTAAAAGTGCCATTGGTTCAAGAAGCATATCAAATACTCGTAGCCTAGCATGTCAGAGAGCAGGGTAGCTATGAGAGACTGGACAATCAGCACTGGAAGAGAGAAAATAAGTGTAGCTCATCCTCTAGATTCACACTTTCACTGGCAAATTGGGTTCTCAAAGTGACATTGTTACTATTCCCTCATGGTTCTAGTGATGATACCTGAGCGACTGAGGTGTCTAATATTGTTTCTCATGAGTCCCCATCTAGGGTGTGTCACATAGTCAATCAACCAATATGATTCCACCAGCTTTTACAAATGGGAATTATTGAGAAGATGTGACAAATGCAACTGTTATGGGAATCTCTCCAGAAACCAGGGGGACATCTTCCTTTGAACATACTAGGTACTTGGAAGACAGTAGACTTCAACTGAGAGAGCACATATAGTCAAAGGGTAAACTCATGGCTGTTACATTCATCCTCAAGTTCAGAAAATCCCCTAGATACTACTCTCTGCTGAGCTCCAAGGATCAGTATTCTTATAGACTCCTGAATTTGCCTTTCCATGGATGGAAACAAATATTTCTAGTTGGCCCTTCATCATGTGTCTTTTTAGTCCCCCATGTATATACTGACCTGCTGATCCTTGCTTTTTTGGTAACTTTACATCATCTCATGTTTCAAGTTTCACAAGTTCAACATTTGGTCAGTGGGAGGAGAGTGAGAGAAGTTCACTTCTCCTTCCCTGCTAGAGCAATTTTCTCTCAGGAGTCCTTGAACATTGGATTTAGCCACCACTTTACTGGTCTCCTAGTGGAATTCGAAATGATGAATGGACTTGCTATGTTTTGTTATTTAACCATTAACAAGCTATTTGCTTCTGTAGCTCTCAATCAATAAAAATTTGTTCACACCTGTTTACACTTCCGATTGATTTAATGATTCAGTGTGCCTCTCCCTGACTTTTATGAATGTCTTAATTTGGGTGGAAAGTGTAAATCTTCAGATTTACTCAATGTTTCCATGAAGGCAATAAGACAGTATGGTATGGAATAAAGGATTCTAGCAAGAATTTGGATAGAAGGAAGGTTTCAGAGCATACCGGGAGGACACAATGGGTTGGATTGAACTAAATAGGGCTAAGAAAGTTGGGAAAGGTAGCAAGGGAAAGAATTCTCTGCCCCAGTAGATGCCAATTCTGAATCACAGGAATTAAGGGAGCAGGAGGTTGGAGTTTTTTAACTACAAGAAAAGGGAAGTATCACTTAATTTTATACTATGTTGATACTCCAGAGGTTGGTATGGGAGTTATAAAGTTCATCCAGTAGAGAAAAAAACACGTAGTGGGCACCTGGAACCACCATGCTATTCTTTTGTCCCATAACTCCTCATTGTCTTGTGTCTCTAAGCCTACAAGCTCCAGAACAGCAATGATATGCATTTATAGGGGAAATTCCTGGGAGCTGGAAACATACCACACCTTTATAATCCTAAATCCATTAAAAAATCTGTTTTCTATTCAATATTAATCTTCTACACTCCAGCTAGATTATAAACACCTTGAAGGGAGAAACTATACATTTTTTTTATTACTCATAATGCTCAGAATAAGAACATTGTTAGCAAAAAAGGATGCTTCTTTTAAATTTTCTTCAATAGTATTCACTTTTTTCCCTTCACCTTAACTATTACCACAATGCAATCCCTCCATATTCCTCTTTCCCTTAAAGTCATGTACCTGTTTGGTCTCCCTGCCAAAAACCTCTCCCCTCTCCAGGATATTCTTTACATAGCTGTAGAAGGCATATTCCCAAATTGAAGTTCTGACCATGTCATTTCTTTATTTAGCAAATTTCAGTTGCAACAAAACTCCCAGGATGGAATACAAAATCACCTGTTCAGCATACATTTTTAAAATTGCAATCCCAGCCTCTCCAGTCTTTTTTTATACTTTACACCTACCTATATTCTATGCAGACCAGTGACACTTTGCTGGTCCTTGAACAAGACTCTCCATTCACATCTCTTGACTTTGTATATTTTCTTTTTTTTAATGCTTTATTAACTTCTGATTTACATCATTCATTTCTGCCAGATTTTGAGTTCCAAATTTGCTCCCTGTTTTTCCCCTACCCACCACCCCAAAACAGCAGTCCCACAGGATATCCCCTCCTCCAATCTGCTCTCTCCCATATTTTCTCCCATACCCCTTTTGACTTTTCCAGTGGATCTCTATGCCCCAGTGCCTGTATATCTTATTTCCCAATTACATGTAAAATAGTATTAATAATAGTGTATATATGTACATGAACATTTGGTTTTAAAAGTTGAATTCCAGATTCATTCCCTTTCTCCCTTGTCATCCACCCTTACTGGGAAGATAAGCAGTTCAGTATAGGTTGTACATGTGTGGATAATGCAAAACAATAACATAGTAGATATATTGTAAAAGACTGACTATATTTCCCTCCCTCCTATTCCACCTCCCACTTGTTCTATTCTCTACTTTGATCGCATCCCTTTTCAAAAGTGGGTGCTTCCAACTCCCTCCCCCCAGCCTGCCCTCCCTTCCATCATTCCCCCTCTCTTCCTCTTCCCCCCTACTCTCCTGTGGGGTGAGATACCTGTAATGCGAATGTAAATTTTAAAGATCCTCCCTGCCCCTAGGCTAAAGTGCACCTGAAGCCTGGGGTGGGAGGCTTGTTTTTCAGTAGATACTTCTTGATTGGCCAGTGAGTCAATAAGGTTGTTACATTCTCTGAGCCAGGAGAAGGCTATATAAGCCCTGATGTGTAGCTTTGTTTTGGGGCTCACTTTGAGAAGTGTTCTGTGATTTGATCTGAATTCTGGGAAGCCGTTGTTGAGAGTCCCCTGGCTTTGAAAAACCCAGATGTGGAAACCCAGATGTTGACTGGGTATGGATGTAATGGCTGGAGAGTTTGGAAAGCTGTCTACTTGATCTGTTTCTGTTTTGATAATTCTGCCTGTATACTTTGAAGTTCGGGGTGCTGACCTATTTCCCCTGAACAAGGTAAACGATATATGGTCTGACTGATTAAAGTAAGCCTGTTAAGCCATTTTGAGTTGCTTTCCTTTAACAAAGCAGATCCAAGAACCTGTGGTAGCAGCAAACCCTGAGGACGCCGGGGTGCTTGCTGCTACAATACCCTATATAGTGTGTATTTCATTGCTTCCTCAAGCCAAATTCAATGGGAATAAGGTTGACTCATTCCTTTTTGCCTTCTTATTCTTTCCCTCCATTGTGACCATTTCCCTTGCCTCTTCTATATGAGATAGTTTACCCCATTCTTTCTCTCCCCATCTCCTATCATTATATTCCTCTCTCACCTCTTAATTTCACCTTTTAAATATCATCCCTTCCTGTTAAATTGGTCCTATGCCCTCTATCTATGTATACCTGTAAACATATGCCCATATACACTCATATATATATATATATATATATATATATATATATTCCCTTCAACTACTGAGAAAGGTTTCGTAAGTTACAATTATTGTTTTTCCATGTAGGAAGGTTAATAGTTCAACTTTGATAAGTTCCTTATGATTTCTTTTCCCTGTTTACCTTCTCTTGATTCTCTTGCTTCTTGTATCTCAATGTCAAATTTTCTATTAAACTCTGGTTTTTTTCAACAAGAATACTTGAAAGTCCTCTATTCCACTGAATGACCATATTTTCCCCTGAAACATGATACTCAGTTTTGCTGGGTAGGTGACTCTTGGTTTTAATCCCAGCTCCTTTGACCTATGGATTATCATATTCCAAGCCCTTCCATCCCTCAGTGTAGAAGCTGCAAGAACCTGCGTTACCCTGATTGTGTTTCCACAATATTCAAATTGATTCTTCCTGGCTGCTTGTAATATTCTCTCCTTAGTATGGGAATTCAGGAACCTGGCTATAATATTCCTAGGAGTTTTATTTTTGGGATCTTTTTCAGGTGATGGGTGGATTCTTTCAACTTCTATTTTGCCCTCTGGTTCAAAAACATCAGGGTGGTTTTCATTGAGAACTTCCTGGAGGATGATTTCTAGGTCCCTACTTTGGTCATGGCTTTCAGGTAGTCCAATAATTTTAAAATTATCTCTCCTGGATCTATTTTCTAGGTCAGTGTTTTCTCCCATGAGATATTTCATATTGCCTTCCATTCTTTCCTTTGTTTGGATCTGTTTAATAGCATCTTGATTTCTCATAAAGTCATTTGCTTCCATTTGCTCCAATCTAATTCTGAAGCAATGATTCTCCTCATTGAGCTTTTGAGATTCTTTTTCCATCTTGCAAATTCGGCTTTTTAGGGCATTCTTCTCCTCATTGCCTTTTTGAGTCTCTTTTGCCATTTGAGTTAGTCTATTTTTTAAGGTATGATTTTCCTCAGTCAGTGTGTTGACTCTCATTTCATAATTTTCTTGCATTGTTCTCATTTCTCTTCCCAATTTTTCCTCCACATCTCTTATCTGCTCCTTAAGGTCCTCTATGGCCTGTAACCAGCTCGGATTTTCCTTTGAAGCTTTTGGTATAGGAGTTCTGACTTCACTGTCTTCTTCCTGTTCCATGCTTTCCTCCTTTTTGACCCCTAAATAGGAGTCTAATGTTGGAATCTTCTGTCTGCTTTGTTTCCTTTGCCTGGTCATGTTGCCCCTCAGGCACTTAAGCCCTGGGCTTTTTGCCACAGTAGGACTCTGTCGCCAGACAGGGGAGCTTTCATCCCCAACGCTGGGGTTTTCTCAGCTGCTGGAGGTATTAGATGGGTGCCCTCTCTGAGGCCTCTATACATTCTGGCAAGCTGGACACACACCCAAGGGCCTCCACTATAGACTGCAATCCAGATCCAAGCAGGTTAAAGCAAGAGTGATTACCCCTAAGAATGGTGCTTGGTCCCCCTACACTCTGCAGGCCAGGAGCTGAAGGTGCCACATGGCTCTGGATGGCTGTGCTGCATGGCTTCTCAACCCGGGGGCAAAAGCCATGCACTCCTACTTCCTGGGTCCCAAACTCCAGACTGCACTGACCTCTCACTTTGTCCTCATCTAAGTGTTGATAAATCTGGAGAGGGCCACAGCTGGTGCTGATCTGGAGTTCTTCCAGCTGGCAGCTGGTCAGGCCCTCCCTGGGGCTAAAGCCTTGGCATGGGGCTGGGCTTGGCTCCCAGACAGCTGTGCTGGCCGATTCCTGCTAGCCTGCCAGGCATTCCTCAGCAGGCGGTTAGCTTCTCTTTGTCATTTTGTGGGTTCTGCAGCTCCAAAGTTTGTTTAGAGTCCCCTTTTTACAATGATTGGGGAAGGTGGAAGCCGGAGCAGTGGGGAGGTCCTGCTTCTATTCTGCCATCTTGACTCCACCCTTGACTTTGTATATTTTCACTGGTTTTTCCCAATCCTTGGAATATTTCCTCTTCTCATCTCTGGCTCCCAGATTCCCTGAGGTCCCACCTAAAGTTCTTCTTTCTACAGGAAGCTTTTCCTTTCTCCCTTAATGCTAGTGCCATCCCTCTGTTGATTATTTCCAATTTATGCTTTATAGGGATTGTTTCTACATAGTTATTTGTATATTGTCCCCACTTTAGACTGAGCTCATTGAGAGAAGAGTCAGACTTTTAATCTTTCTTTGAATCCCACACACTTAGCCCAGTGCCTGGCACACAGTAGGTAAAAAAAAAAAATATTTTTAATGACTACTAACATATGAATTCAATTCATTTTCATTCAATTTATTCAGAACTAAATCCAATATAATTCAATATGGATTATTACCTATCATGAACAGGCACTGTGCTAAGCATAGAAATATGAAAATGGTAGTCTCAAACCTCAAAAAGTCTTTTAAAAATAAAAAAAGCACAAACAATTAACTGAGATGGATGTTAGAAAATATTCATTCCATGGTATTGACTAAAGTGAAGTAAAAGTTAAGTGTGAGACAGTTGAAAGTACATTGATTTAGAGTTAGAGAATCTGGGTTTGAAAACTGAATGTGCTATTTGTTACATGCCTGGCTTTGGGAAATTCACTTAATTTCTATACATCATAATTTATGCATCTGTAAAATGAGGATATTGGACAATATAATCTTTTAGGTTCCCCGTACCTTTACATATTATGTTTTTAAAGTGAGAAATTCAGGGAGAGAACATTTCTTACTGAGAAGAAAGTGCCTAATCTCTCTCTCTCTCTCTCTCTCTCTCTCTCTCTCTCTCCATATATATACAGTGAATAAAAAGACTGAGCTCATTACACATGCATTTCAGATTCTTTAACTTTCCTTCCTTTTATGAAATTTAATTTTATTATAACAACTAATAGGTGGTGCACTGGCTAGAGTGTTGTACCTAGAGTCAGGCAGACCTGAGTTAAAATCCTTTACCAAACAGTTACTAGCTGTATGACCCTGGGTGAGTCAGTTTCATATTCTACAAAATTATGATAATAGGAACATATATCCCTTAGGCTTTTTGTCAGGATAAAATGAGATAATATATGTAAAATGCTTTACAAAACCCTTAATTTGGACACTATTATATGCTTTCTCTTTTCATCCTGTAAGCATCTTACTTGATTTCTTTCATGCCTTTTTTTGCTCCCTCTCCCTTGTTTTTATCCACTTTCTAATCTCTTACTGTCTTTCTCTAAATAATGAGTACACTGATGACTGACCAATGGTATGTTTCTTCGTAGTATATATTATATCATTGCGGGAGACACACATCACAAGAATGTCACAGAATAGTGGAACACATGCTAAACTTTGAGAGAAGAGGCCCTTTGCTCAAATTAAACATCTGGCATTTAGTAGATATATGATCATATTCAAGTCACTGAACCTTTCTTAGACTCAGTTTCCCCATCTTTAAATTGGAGATAATAAGAATAGCTGCCTCAGAGTTATTATGAGGATCAAATGAGGTGATATCCATAAAGAGAATCACAAATATTGAAGGGCTGTATACATTTCATCTGCTATTATTATTTCCAGAACAAAATCATTGGAGGAAAATCGGTGCAGAAATTGAATTACTATTAAAATTTTCAATGTTCTATACATGCAACATTTAACTTTTTTTATAATCAACACTTTCTTTATAATTACTTTATAATGTATTGATCAATCACCATCCCCATATCATCTCCACATTAGAGGGCCTATAAGTTGAGCTCTGTAATATCATTGTAAATAAAAGAAAATTCTGTATTTAAGAAAGCTAAATACAGTTTCTAGGAGGTACTAGTCACTAAAGAAGAATGAGGGAATGGGTAAGAGACACAAGAGCTTAAAAGAAGTAGTGATGGTGGGTAGGAGTGGAGGGGAAATGGAATAATGCTTTGAACTCCAAAATTCTAAGCTAGTATCTCTAAAAACAAGGTTTTTCTTTTCAATTACTAATGTGAACTTGGACTTAGATGATGATGAGTTTGTTGTTGGAACAAAGAAATGGAGATGTCTCTTGATTTCCTTTCCTTATTTGCTGGACGATGTTGGCCAAGTGCCATTTTACCTTCTGCTTTAGGCTTTTCTACCTACAAAGAACAAGATGGCAATTCCAGAGCCGTGCCTCACCAAGGTCTCCAGAAGAAAGATACCGTTGAAAAGCTGGGTATGAATATAGTTATAATCTGTGACAGGTTCAATGTAATATGCAGTAGTAATAAACATAAAATGTAACAAATTTAATGAAGTGGAAGGAATTATCATACCAATCAATGGGAAAATTATCACAAAGGAACTAAAAAGATCATATTATGTACATAGAGTTCAGATAAATTCTAATCTGATCAATATTATGAGTTTCTATAGTTTTATATCTGGTTCTTTTACTGGTGTGTACAAATAGTCTAGTTATCATCTACTAAAATTTAGAATTTTGGGATTTATGCCAGCATTTAGAATGTAAACTACTCCATGATGGGAGGGACCATTTTTATGTTTCTTTGTATTGTTAGTGCTTCTCACAGTACCCAACATATAAGCACTTGCTAAATGATCTTTGATATCACTTTATTTCCTATAGATAGTACAATGAATAGACTGAAACATATGCCATGAAGGACTACATATCATTCATTTTGCTGACTTGATGAACTCGAGTCAACCTTTTTGACCTTCATCTTTTACAAATCCATTTCAAGGATAAGTTCTACTGGTAGTTGTGAAACTTCACAGAACTTCTCATTTGCATTTACAAACATAACTCTTGCAGGTTATCTTCTGAAATTTACCCTTTTATTACAAATCATATAGGTGAATCATTTTCACAAAATGGAAACTCCTTTCCATTTATTTTTTTTAAACAGTGGATACAATAGACCAAATATAAATCTTGTACTCTCCTCCTTGGAATATTTTAAATTCTTCAAAAACTGGGCTCGTCCTGTACAACACTGTCAAGTAGGGAAATTTGCCTTTTTGTCCAAGGACCATGTTTTATACCATTCTTTCTTCCATAAACCCCAGAGCTCTCTTCTGCAGTGTACAGCTAGAAACAAGACTAGAAGTTTCTGACTTTGACCCACTCATCGAAATTCACTTGTTGTGGATTACATTAAGAATCTTTTCTACACAAGAGGTGGTGACTAGATAATTAAGAAAAAAAAATATGGCAATGGGTCATAATGTCTTTATAGACTAAGGAATATACTAGAGTTTTGTGGGGTTAGAGAAGATACTTCAGTACTTAGATAGCCATGAAAAATGTCCCCAAGGAGTAAGATCCTTGGAGGACCATATATTTTTTCCTACTAAATTTCAATATATTTCCGTTACAAATAGTGTTGTTGTCTTTAATTCATAATGTAAACCCTAAAGGGTAAAAGAATCTACAAATATATAGCAAAGTATATTCATCATGGGATATGTCTGAGATGCTGCTTCCTGAAAATGGATGACAAAGTAAATTGATGAAAAAGTAGATATGCAAGATTTTGGTTTCAAAGCGATAATTCAGGTTTTAATAAAGCTTTTTTTAAGATGAAATTTTCTCACATTTCTGTAATGTGCATTAAAATAAAGAATGGTACCATACACTCTTATATGAACTAACACATTTTTCAAAGGGGTTACAGTCAAATGACATAGTGAGAAATTATGGACAACTGAGAAATATCTGATACCTTTAGTGTCTCTTTTCACATTTCACATACCCTTTCTTGAAAGAGAGGAATTTTGGATTAGGAACTTGTCAGATTTTTGTGGGGTGTTTTGGGTGACAGTTGTTATCTATTAGGACTGCCATTGAATGAAAGAGAAAAAAACAAAAGTCTGAAAGAAATTAATCTATCTCAAGCCTTTCAGGACAATGAAAGGGATTAAAGTAGTCCAAGAAATCTTTGTGGGGATGTTGTTGTGAAAAAATGTACATGGGACAAAATCTGACATTATACAAAAATCCAGTCAATTGAAATACTCTATGTGCCCCAGAGCAAATTAAGCTTATTGATCATACCACTGATAGCAAAACTTTAAAACATTTCCTCAGCTTATTCATTAGTTTTAAAGATATATGTGTATTTATATGCACTTATGTATTTGTATATATACATGTATATGGCAACATGAATACATATGACCTACAGGGATAGTGGAATAAATGACTTTTTAAAGGAAATGGTGACACAAACCGATCAGACTTAAAAATAAAACAAAACAAACAAAACTGATCTATCCTCCCCATCTGGAAATAAGTAGGTAGGAAAATAGAGATGGACAGAAAGATGGATAGATTAGATAGATAGATAGATA
>NW_027185653.1:7191064-7217014 GCF_028583685.1 Petaurus breviceps papuanus
TAGATAGATAGATAGATAGATAGATAGATAGATAGATAGATAGATAGATAGATAGATAGACAGACAGACAGACAGACAGACAGACAGACAGATAGATAGATAGATAGATAGATAGATAGATAGATAGATAGATAGACAGACAGATAGACAGAGAGACAAAATAGATATTTCATTAGATTTGAAACTTCACTGTCTATGCAGTTGCTTTTGCTCTCTTCTTTGAAGAATATTGTCCCATTGGCAGGCATAAACACTTTTCTGCATGCACTGGTCACTGACTACTTTTTTATATATTATATTTTAAACTTACATATTTTATTAAAACATCCACTTCAATAATAACATAAGAAAAATGAGTGTAGAAATGGTACAAGAATAAAAGAACAATTAATCCTATTGGTATATTACTTTTGACGAAGAGTAAATTATTTTCAATTTACTATTCCAGTCAGTTATTTCTTGAGATGCATTGAAAACAAATAACTCTAAAAGTGTATCTGTTTGCAAAAATTAGCCTGTTCTTACTTATTGCATTTAACACTGACAGTAATAGTTTTTGACTTTCATTCACTCAAATGCCACTAACATTATTGAACAAATCTTCTGTGTTCTAGGCTTTACACAAATAAATGTGAATCATTGCTTATCATTTTCCTTAAAGTCTAAACACTCCTCTTTAGCTACTGGGACTACCTCTTGGATTATCTGAATTTTTCATAATTATATCCCCCTCAAAGATTTTTTAAAAAACATTTTTCCCCTAAAAGTTTGAAGAACAAGTTCAGCCCCAAATATTAGCAATAAAAACAATGATAACAACAGCAACAATACCTTCCAACTTCCAAGGTGCTATTTGCCTTTCTTAATTTCTTTGTTTTATCAATTTCTCCTCAAGTTCATCTACACTTCCTTCTAGTTCTCTTAATCTTAGTAAGCAAACAAATGCCCATATCTGAAGCAAAACTATTCAGCCTTAGAGCCCTACAGTAGCATACATAAAAGCTGGAAGGGAACTTGGAGAAAAAATGAGTTCAACAGAAAAGAAAAATATTTACCAGAGAGGAAGTTACATGACTAAGGTTACAAAATGTTTTGTCAGTTTCTCTAAAAACACAGATTTCACTTTGAATAGTTAACCAATGGGTAACATAGGAGAGATAGAAGAACTATTTCATTGCTTTTAGGTTCATCATATGGGATTTAATTTTAAACATTATCAATGTCTATTTTCCTATATGTGTTAGTTTGATATTTTCCTATAATGGGAAAGAAAGGAATAGCCCATTTTATGCAGCATAATGATGATAGTAAAATGATGATTTATAAATTTTGTGGCATGGAGTTTGCCCATGATAAATGTCTAAAATAAAGTACTTTACAAAAGGTTTGCTTTTGTTAATATAATTTAATTATTTAGTGTTTCTTTTCAAAACCTTTAACATTAAATGTATTCATTAACTTGGAAGATAATACCCACTACAAAATGAGAATCACTTTTATTCCATATTTTAGGATGCTAAATGCTTGCCAAGTGTTTTCCCATACAAACTTTTTGCAAGCCAGATTGCATTTAAAAGACTATTGTCATTTAATAATGTGTGAGAGAGACAGGTGTGGTAGAAAAACATCAGGTTAGCTAATGGGATTGTTGAATGTGTCAGAGAGATTGAAATAAGAAAAAGAAGTAGCACTTACATCAACTGCCATCTTGCCTTTGCTTCCTCTATGGTTACTTGTTCCTTGGAAAATGTTGGAAAGAAGAGTGGGTCGATTCTGTAGCAGTAATATGGTAAATACCTTTCCTACAGTTCTGTGGTTATGCATAATAAGCATATTGTTAAAACATGTTTGTTATCATACCTGCTTTCTTTTTCATTCAACTGCCAATCCTTTGGCTGAGACTGAGTTCTTAACTAGGTTGATCTTTCTTGATTTTCATCCTGATGTTTTACGTTCTTACTGAATCAGGTTATATGGTTCCTTCAGCACCCCTGAAGGAGGAACTATAATTTTTCCCACGTCCTTGTAACAGGGAGGAGTTCACTGAGGTGAACAAGACTTTACTTCCCTCACTCCATCCTTGGTAATACACCACATTATATTAACATGGCATGGAGACAGGCTTGACTTTTGGAGGTAGAATGAAATCTGGGGCAATATTCTAATCTTTGGAAAGAACTCAAGCACAGTACCAGCAATATTCTGCTTTCTCAGGAACAGTCCAAATGTAGAAAGGCCCATCGTGAGGTTGACCACCCAATGATGAACATTTTGGACCATGGTAAGTCATTAATCAAAGAGAAAGCTAATTTAATAACCAATAAATTAAAATATCATAAAATGTTTGACAACCTTTGTTGTATCTCATTAGAGTAAATGGTATCTATTTAGAACTTCCTAGGAAATTTATGATATAGATTTTGAAACAACAGGCTGAACTGGATACAGATTTTACATAGAGGTGTGAAATGAACATGAAATTAATGAGCAAATTCTTAAAGAATTCCTTACTGAGAAGATAAGCTTTGTACCTCATTCTTCCTGCCATTCCCTTAATTTTGTTCTCGTGTAGTGATACAGAAGGTATTCCATGGCCTATAGGGATTTCTAACTTTTAATGCAGGAAGAGAAAGAATACATGCTCAAAGTTTCAGATTTTCGTGTTTCATATTTTTAAAAAATATTTTTCAATGTCATTATTGGTTTTACCTTTGTACCTAGATGACAAAGATAATTTATTGTCCTTTCTCTATGTTTTTATAACTTAAATAATGATATAAGAATATACAGAGGCAGAGTCAAGACGGTTGAGTAGAAACAGGACTTCCATGGGGTTCTGGCTTCCACATCCTCCAATTCATGTAAAAGGTGAATATGAACAAACTTTGGAGATACAGAACCCACAAAATGACACAGAGGAGCTAACCTTCTGCTGAGGACAGCCCAGCAGGCCAGCAGCAAGAAGCCAGCACAGCACTCTGGGAGCCTACCCAGCCCTTTGTGAGCCAGAGGTCTTAGCCTCAGGAAGGCCACAGCCAGCTGCTGGCTGTAGGGACTTCAGATCACTAGGAACTATGGTGGTTTCCAGAATTATCAACCCATAGATGCTAAGGGCAAAGTGAGAGGTCAGTGCAGTGTGGACTTTGGTATCCAGTAGTTTGGGTGTGTGGTTGGCCTTTGCACCCAGGACAAGAAGTGGCTAAGTCACAGTGACCATGCAGCCACCACCATGTGGCAGCTTCAGCACCCGGCCTACAGATTGTAGGTGGACCAAATGATCAGTCTTGGGGTAATCGCTCCTGCGTTAACCTGTTGGATCTGGATTGCAGTCTAGGTTGGAGGTCCTGGGGTGTGCAGCCAACTTGCCAGAGTGTGTGGAGGCTTCAGAGAGGGCACCCAACTAATACCTTCATCAGCTGAGGAAACCCCAGTAGTGAGGACAAAGTTCCTCTGTCTGGTAGCAGAGTTCTACTGTGGCAAAAAGCCCAAAAGTCAAATAACTGATTGGCAACATGAGAAAACCAGAGAAGCAAAGCAAGCAGAGCAACCCAACTTTACACGCCTATATTGGGGGCAAAAAGGATCAAAGCATGGAACAGGAGGAAGACAGTTAAGTCAGAACTCTTGCACCAAAAGCTTCCAAGAAAAATATGAGCTGGTTACAAGGCACAGGGGACCTTAAGAAGGATTTTGAAAACCAAATAAGAGAAGTGGAGGAAAAAATGGGAAGAGAAATGAAAATGATGCAAGAAAATTATGAAATGAGAGTCAACAAAATGAGTGAAGAAAATAACACCTTAAAAATAGACTAACTCAAATGGCAAAAGAGGCTCAAAAAAGCAATGAGGAGAAGAATGCCTTAAAAAGCCATATTTGTTAGATGGAAAAAAGAATCTCAAAAACTCACTGAAGAGAATCATTTCTTCAGAATTAGATTGGAGGAAATGGAAGCTAGTGACTTCAAGAGAAATCAAGGTACTAATAAACTGATCCAAACAAATAAAAAAAAAAATATAAGGCCATGTGAAATATCTCATTGGGAAAATCAAAGACCTGGAAAATAGATCCAGGAGAGATAAATTTTAAAATTATTGGACTACCTTAAAGCTATGATCACAAAAAGAATCTAGAAACCATTCTTCAAGAAATTCTCAAGGAAAATTGCCCAGATATTTTAGAAGCAGAGGGTAAAATAGAGGTTGAAAGAATCCACCAATCATCTGAAAACGATCCCCCCCCAAAAACATCTATGAATATTATAGCCAGGTTCCAAAGTTCCCAGATCAAGGAAAAAATATTACAAGCAGCCAGGAAGAAACAATTTGTATATTGTGGAAACACAATAAGGATAACACAGGATCTGGCAGCTTCTACACTGAGGGATCAAAGGACTTGGAATATGATATTCCAGCAGTCAAAGGAGCTAGGGTTAAAAGCAAGAATCACCTACCCAGCAAAACTGAACATCATGTTTCAGGGGAAAATATGGTCATTCAGTGGAATAGAGGACTTTCAAGCATTCTTGATGAAAAAAAAAAACAGAGTTGAATAGAAAAATTGACATTCAAATACAAGAAGCAAGAGATGCCTTAGAAGGTAAATAGGGTAAATAAATAATAAGGAACTTATCAAAGTTTAACTATTTCCATACCTACATGAAAAAATGATCATTGTAACTTATGAAACTTTTATCAGTATGAGAATAGTTGAAGGTAATATATATATATATATATATACTTATATATGTCTATGTAGGAGGGTATATGGGTGTATGAATGCATATGTGAATGTATGTATATATGTGTAGAGGTATACATAGATAGAGGGCACAGGACCAATTTAATAGAAAGGGGTAATACTTAAAAGGTAAACTTAAGAGGTGAGCGAGGAATATATTGAGAGGAGATGGGGAGAGACAGAATGGGGTAAACTATCTCATATAGAAAAGGCAAGGGAAAATGGTTACAATGGAGGGGAAGAAGAGGAAGTCAAAATGGAATGGGTCAACCTTATTCACATTGAATTTGGCTTAGGGAGGGAATGACACACACTACATAGGGTATTTCACCCTACAGGAGAGAAGGAGGGAAAGGGATGAGAGAGGGGATAATGGAAGGGAGAAGGAAGTTGGAAACATCCTGTTCTGAAAAGGGACAGGATCAAAGTAGAGAACAGAATGAGTGGGAGGTCGGATAGGAGGGAAGGCAATATAGTCAGTCTTTTACAATATATCCATTATGGAAACGTTTTGCATAGCTACACATATACAACCTATACTCAATTGTTTATCTTCCCAGTAAGTGTGAGTGACAAGGGAGGAAAGGATTGAATCAGGAATTCAAAGTTTTAAAACCAAATGATTAAAAATTATATATATTTGTATCTGTATACATATATATGTATATATACATCTATATACTATTATTAATTTTATTTTACATGTAACTGGGAAATATGATATATAGGGACTGGGTATAGAGATCCACCATGCCGTACTGGAAAGTCAGAGGGGGTATGGGAGAAGATATGGAAGACAGCAGATTGGAGGAGGGGATAACCAGTGGGATCTCTATTGTGGGGTGGTGGGTAGGGGAAAAATGAGGAGAAAATTTGTAACTCAAAATCTTGCAGAAATGAACAATGTAAACTAGAAGTTAATAAAACATTTGATAAAAATAATATACAACATAATAACTTTATTAAAGATGATTAAGGAGGGTGAGTTGAAGGGATTAAGTAACATGTTTGCAAATCCTTATTTTCATGGGATTTGGGAGGATTTTCTCTTTTCAGCTGAAGATTTTGGAAAACCCAATCTCCATCTAGATACTGAATGGTTTATTCCTATTATTACAGTATGTCAGTAATGAACTAATAATGCAGTGCTATGCTATATCAATCAATAAACATCTAATAATGGTCTACCCTTAGGTACAGTAGCACTGTGCTAGGTTCTGCGGACACAAAGACAAAACTAACAATTTCCCTGCCCTCAATAAGCCTTGTTACTTTCAGTCAGGGGAAACAATATACAAAGAATGTATAAGTAAATACATAACATACAAAAAGGGAATATAAATACAAAAATTTTGAGGACATATCCTAACAAATCAAGAAAAGCATCATGTAGGAGGTGACACTTAGATTGGGCTTAGAAGGAATGTAGAGACCTAAAAGGCAAAGGTGAGGAAGGAGTGCTTTTCTGGCATGGGGATCATCATGTACACAAGTATCTAAATGAAAATACAGTATGTGCAAGTGATTTCAATCAGGATGCAAACAATACATTGTGTGAAGGCTAGTCACATGTCACACATCTGGAAAGGTAGGCTGGAGCCAGATTATGAAGGACTTTAAATTTAAAATAGAAGAGGATGAGGGGCATCTAGGTGGCACAGTAAGTAGAGTGCTGGCCCTGGGACCAGAGTTAGGATCCGGCCTCAGACACTTAACACTCACAAACAAAAAAACCTAGCCATGTGACCTTGGGCAAGTTACTTAAACCGAACTGCCCTGCAAAAAGCAAAATAAATAAAAATAGATGAAAATGAATTTTATACCAGAGACACTAAGGAGGCATAGAAGCTTTGTGAGCAGAGAAGTGTCATGGTCAGACCCTTGTTTTGGGAACATTATTTTGACAACTGGGAGGAATATGGGTTAGAAAATAGAAGAATTTGCATTAGCAAGGAGGTTATTTTAGTAGTCTATGTAAGTGGTGATTAGAGCCTAAACTATAGTGATGGCTGTGTGAATGGAGAAGAGATGAATGGGAATAGAGTTATGGAGGTAAAATGAAGGACAAGACATCAACTGATTGAATATGGAAGTGAGAGAGACTATCATAAGAATGACTCTAAGGTTATAAACTTGAATGCTTAGTATATTATGGTATGGGATGGTGTGGTATGGTATGGTATGATATGGTATGGTATAGTATGGAATAGTATCATATCACATAGCATAGCATAGCATAGTATAATATAGTGTAGTATAGTATAGTATAGTATAGTATAGTATAGTATAGCACAGCATAGTGTAGTATAGCGTAGCATAGCATAGCATGGTATAGCATAGCGTAATATAGTATAACATAGTATAGTATAGTGTAGTATAGTATAGTATAGTGTAGTATAGTATAGTGTAGTGTAGTGTAGTGTAGTATAGTACAGTATAGTAATCATAGTATAGTGGTGCCCACAACAGAAATAAAGGGTATGAATGTTTTTTGGGAAAAAAAAGAAATCATTTTAAGATGTGTCAAGTTTATGATGCAAATAAGATACCTGTATGAAAATATTCCAAAAGCAAGTTGGAAACATGAGACTATATCTCAGAAGAAAAACTGGGGCTAGAAATATAGATCTGGGAATCATTAGTTAACATATAAATGATAACTGAACCCATAGAAGCTGATGACATCACCAAGAAACTGAATATAGAGAAGAAAGCCCAAGATCACAGTCACTTAGTAGATGAAAGACTGAATAGGTTATTAGGAACACCTGGGTTTATGTCCTGCCTCCAATACATTGATGAATTGGATACTGAATCTTTAAGTGCCCAGGGAAGTCTCTAGGACAATAAATTATAAATGAGTTGTCAGTCTGTGTTAGTAAAGGGGGTTTGCGTGTGAATAATTTAACTGGACCAAAGTATAAATTAACAGTACACGTTTTTTTTTTCAAGTATTTCAAGTATTTTTCAATTATTTAATATATACAGACTAATATGTATAAAGGAGTTTGCTTTAGTCCCTGACCACCTAAAATGAAAGTACTGACATGGGAAATGCCAGGGACTTGATTTTGGAAGATAAGAAAAATATGTATGGACATTCTTCATTGGTATACATTATATCCTTTATGATACAGAAAAAAATATTCCTAGTATCACAATTTCATATATTTAAAACAAAAATTAAATTAAGAAGCTTAATAAACTTAAAGTGTAAGAAGCTCTGCACAGTATATTTTCTTTGGTAAAAGGCTACTAAGGTTTACTACATAGTAGTTGCGCTAAGTTTTCTGCCCCACCCCCTTGTAGCATCTTTAAATCTACCTAAGTGTGACAACACCCCTATGTGGCATAACCATGAAGATAAGAATTTTCACAGTATCTATCTCACAAAGCCATTTTTGAGGAGAAGATTAAAAATTTTAAAGTGCTATAGAAATATAAAAGATCAATATAGAACATTTTTCTTTAAGCTCAAGTTGAATGTGTAAACCTTAATTTTTACATGACTAAACATTTAGAATTGTAAAAAGACACTTGAGCTCTTCTCCATTTTGCTTGCTTTTGCCAATAAAAATAAAAATTACAATGTATTTGTATTTAAATAAGCTGTGCTGTACCACACAACTGAAGCAAGCCAAATGTAAACTTTCCCTTTTGTTTCTCATAGAAGCAGTTTTATCGACTTTCCTAGCATTAAATAGGACATTATTGGAAGAGTTTAAGTAGTAACAGCTGCATCTTTGAAGTGATAGAAGATTTTAATAGAAAATTGGAGTTTGTAAGAACTTGCTTATTAGGGGATGTCATAGCTCCAAGGGTCACCAGGCTTTGAAGCAATTTCATTAGTTTTATGCCTTTAACTCTCCCATATATGTTTGGTAAGGACTAGAATTTAGAATAGTGTTTGAATGAATCACTCAGAAAATTGTCAATGGATATCCTTCCCAGAAATATTCCTTCTTTAGGATGAAATGAACAAGAAAATGTTAAGGGTTTTATATAAATTCAAAGGAAAGCCAAGGCAGACTGGGAATGATAGTTGAAACATGCATGAGGAGATTCAATGCACATATGAACACAGATATGTACATGCATATGCAAATATATACTTGTACACAAAGCAGCTGATCAAATGTAATGCATATACATGTGCACACACATATGTATATACATATATGTACATGTGGACACACATGTGTTTGCCCACATGGAAATAAGAATGTGTTTAGTCTAAGTAAACTGATGAATTGATTCAGTTGAACAATTTGAAAATAATCTACTCTCCTCATCTGAATTATGAATCTGAAACCAAGAATTTATGACAAATAAAACAGTGGTCAGAGGGCTTGGCCTCAAAGACCTCAGTTTAAGTCTTGCCACTGACACATAGTATTTATGTGATCATAGGTGAGTAATAATCTCTTCCTAGGCTATTCTCTAAAACTACAAATTGCTGGTGAATTGCCAATCTGTACAGATAAATAGAGTTTCCATTATTATAGGACCTTATTGATAAAATCATAATTTTGAAAAACTCCCCAATAAGTACAGGAAAAACTCCATCAATATTACATAAGCAATAAAAATGCAAATTTATTCAAGATCGGTTCACAGACTGTTGGCAAGAGTTTGTCTGTGAGTATGATGCACGTGGATTCCCTTTTCACTTTTGCACTAGTCATCCCTGTATAATATTAGAAGGATTTCGTTCATTTAGTAAAGATAGTTTCAACTTCTGGGTTATGGGAGGGAAAATATGGTCAATTAGATACTTTCTTTAGTTCCTACTGACAAAAAAAACAACTCAAAAGAGTAATTATATGACAGGTGTGGAATGATTATTGCTGAATGGGTGGGGGAGAAGTAGGGAGAAAGAGAGAGGAGGGGAGAGAAGGAAAAGGAGCACCCTAAAAAGGTTTTCATTAAATTTTAGTAAAAATAAATGTCAAATAAACTAAATGTTCATAGGGGTTTTTTATTCAGAGAAAAATACTGATTGATTGAATGAAAAAATCAAGAAAAGTAAAAGAAGAGATAAAGATGTTAGAAGCATTTAAATAAAATAAAGTGGAAGAGCAAAGCTTCAGCATCATGGACTGCTGCACCACCCTTATAGATGAATCAATATGTTGTGTGGAACCAATTTCCAGAGGAGGAAGATGCATAAATTGAGGTTGAGAAAATGGCTGATATATTTATCAATTTTGTGGGTGAACAGAAAAGGAATGATTACTCCTATGTTTGTTTGTTTGTTTTATTCAGGAAGAAAAGGGACTGCAGGAAAGTGTTGAGCTGAGAGGAGGCAACTATTGCAACTGAAAGAATGAAACGAGAATTGAGCCTCAGCCTAGCAATGGAGGGAGTCACACTAAAGAGCATTGTCAGGGTGAAAGAAATATATGCCTGGGATAGGAGATGAGGAATTAATGAGGAATTGAATTGTGGAGGAGGGGGAATTAATGAATTTTATATAAATAAACATCTATGTTTAATACTGTGCTACCTCGAACTATGTACTCCCAAGATGAGGGAATATTCAAGTGACTAAGGGCAGCTAGCATGTACAATGGGAATAGGAGAGGGATCATAGGCCAAGATAAGCTGGCATGGCTTATAGCAAGGAGAATTTGGGAATTTTAGAGGATATAATTGTACCACATAATTTTGGATGCATTGAAATTTCTGCCATGGAGCATTGAATCAATTTATATTATTTTCCCTATAAATTGGTGCTTCTAAAATTGAGGAAAGTCAGAAAAAAGAAAAAGTAGGACAAGATAGTAATACTGCAATTGGTGTAATGCCAATGTGATACCCATTGCATGTGCCATGAATATGCATGTGTATTCCTAGGGTAGATTTGCAAAATATAATAAATCCTCTTCCTCAAAGGCAAAACCAAAAATATTTATTTGGAACATCACTATTAGGATACAGGCAGGTAAGATTTAGTAAGGTACTCATCACTAATCCAGGAAGCACCACCATCTTAAGGATTTTTTTGTACCAGGCCTTCCCACAAACAAGTTCCCCTAGGCAGGTTCCTCCCTCCACTCTCTGCTCTGGTTTTTCTGCTCTGTTGGGAAAACTCCTCCTACCCTGGGCTCCATGTGGCTCAGGTTCCATGTGACTCAGGCTGTATCACAGCTGTGAGCTGGGCCATAGCTCAATGCAGGTCACATACACCTATTATTGGGCTGGGAAGATCTTCCAATTCCTTTAACATTAAAATTGATGAAAGACAAGAATCTTAGACCTGGTTAATTCAGTAATTTTTACTTCATGACAAACATAGAGCCAAAAGGAAGAATAAATAAGTATAAAGACAATGAATGCTATACTGAAATTTCAGCATAGATTGGTAGGGAAGACAGTATTAGGCACTCAAATTCACATTTTTTCTATAGAAATTTTAATGATCAAAAGGCATATTTTTCTTTATGTAGATATAGGAATTCAAAGTATAAGACTTATTTCTAAGTGAAATGAAGAAATATATAGAACAAAGGATTGTATATATAAAACTATAATGGACTGTGGACAATATCTAGTTCAGTTCCCATTCCTAACCACTACATTTTATATGTAAGAAAACTGAAGCTCATAGGTGTTAACTGACTTGTCTGAAGTCAGATAGGATGTAAGTTGTGCTCTCTGAGTCTAAATATGGTACCCTTTCTACTCCACCATGCTATGTGATGTCACATTTTATAAGGAAAGAAGAAGCACTGCAATCCAATGACTCACCACAGGTTTAAACAGGTTTTGTATTTGGCCATCCCAGAATCGACTGGTGCTGTTTTTTTAAACAATAAATGATCATAAATACTTTAGAAGTACGTTTGTCCTTTGGGACAAGCTAAAGAAATATGGATGAATTTAGATGAATAAGCCTATTTTAAAAATTCTATTTAACCATATGCAGAACATGGACTGAAATCTTGTCTGCTTTTTCAGATTTCTTGGTAGGATCTTGGAATATCAACTTTACTGAAAACACCATGACCAATTGACATCAGACTTTTTTTTTTTATTTTTTACATATCTGTTATTCTTTCAAAATCTGTCACAAATTTTTCTGTAGCATTCATTTTCAGGGCCTGGAGTTGTGCTGACTCAGTGATGTTATGAAAATCTAATCTAATTATTTTTATCATTCTTTGCTAAGATGCTCTAAGACATTCTTAAATATTATGATAGGGATTGAACCTATGATTTCACTGGTTGAAGAAATTCCTTCCACCAGTACAGGTCAGGACCATCTTTTTCACTTGGAGTTTTAGACAGTTGCCTAAAGTATTGAAAGGTTATAAATAACTTGCCCAGAGTCATAAGGTCTATGTGTAGCAGATATGCTATCACTTACTGACTTCAAGACAAGGTATTTAATTACTCCTTCAAGTTGCTTCTTAAATACTAAATTGAAAATGAGGAAGTGAGAGTAATAAATTCTGGTGTACTTTGGGTTATGGTGAAGTACAAAAAGCAGGAATACAAAAAAAGAAAATTGATTTCTGCAATTATGCTGAATAACAAAAAAACATTATCTAAGAAAGCTTTCACTGAGAAAATATTGTGTAAGAAACTTTTCCTATGCTCAGTGACTCTCTGCAGCTCTATGACTACATTTCTCATTATTACTCAATACTGAAGGCACACTTCCATTCTCCATGTGACACATAAGACAATTTTTGCTCTGATATATGAACTAAAGATCTCTAGGTAGGATATACAAAAATAAAATGTAAAGAAGAAAGGGGGTGGGTCATTCATGATTTAAGGATAAAACATTCAACTTCATAAAAGCCCTTTGCAACAAGGACTAAGAATTATCAGATTGGAAAATCTTATGAAATCAAAGTGGTAAAAATGAAAACCAGCAAATCTCAACCTGCCTATTAGTCATTTATTTTTTATGTTTATTTATGTTTTTAACATTCATTTTTTATTTTGAGTTCTATATTCTCTCTTTCCCTCTAGGCTCTCCCCCTATTGAGAAGGCAATCCATATGAAATCCACTATACATGTGAAGTCATGAAAACAATATGCCCATATTAGACATATTGTAAAAAAAAAAAAGCAAGAACATTAAGTGAAAAAATATGCTTTAATCTGTATTTAGAGTGCATCAGTTTTCTCTCTGGAAGTGAAGAGGATCTTTCATCATGAGTCCTTTGGAATTGTAATGGATCATTACATCGATCAGAGTAGCTAAGTTTCTCACAGTTGATTAATCTTACAATATTGCTGATACAAGGAAAAATGTTCTCCTGGTTCTGCCATCTTACTTGGCATCCATTCACATATGCATGGTCAGGTTTTTTCTGAAACTATCCCTCCTGTCATTTCCTATAGCACAATAGTATTCTATCATAATAATATACCAAAACTTGCTAAGCCACTGATGAGCATTCCCTCAGTTTCTAATTCTTTCTCACAACAAAAAAGATCTGCTATAAGCATTTTTGTACATATATGTACTTAGATCTCCTTGGGATATAGACCAAATAGTAATATTTTGGGGTCAAAGGGTATGCAAAATTTTCTAGCCCTTTGCAGATACTTCCAAATTGTTCTCCAGAATGGTTGGACCAGTTCATAATCTACTAACAGTGCATCAAAGTACTTATTTTTCACATCCCCTTCATCACTTGTCATTTTTTCTGTCATGTTAACCAATCAAATAGGTATAAAGTGCTACTCAGAGTTTTTAAATGTGCATTTCTCTATTTGTGATTCAGAACATTTTTTCATATGACTATTGATAGCTGTGATTTCTTTCTATGAAAGCTACCTATTAATTTTCTTTAATCATTTACCAATTGGGCAATGGTTCTTATTTTTACAAATTAGACTTGATTTTTCATATATTTGAGGAGCAGGAAGAATGGCAAGAGCCATTGGAATAATGGGAAAAGATACCATCAAAAGGCTAAGGAAGGATCACAGAAAGAATTCTATGGTTGATTTTGCCCCAGGAGACTATTTTAAAATTATATTGTGTATCGACAAATAGTTGTTTATGGATGTATCAAGCAGCTGTGTTGACATACTAAAATCACCGAATTGCTGAAACTCTGAGCTGGAAGAGAACTCAGAGGCTTTCTGGGTAAGGCAGACATTGAGAGAAATCTTTTCTACTATCCTGAAAACATGTGATCATCTAGGATCTTCTTGAAAAATGCTCCATGAAGGGGCACATTACTTTATGAGAAAAATTGGTTCCACATTAGGACAGCTCAAAATAGTAGGGCATTTTTCTTTCCTTCAGGATTTCTGTCTCTAAGCAATTATAGTTTTACACTCTGGGACCAAGATGAACAAGTTGATTCCTTTTTTCGTGTGATATTTCTTCATCTGAATACTTGAAAGTAGCTTATAGTGATTTCCCCTTCCCCCCACCCCCCGCCCAGTACATGAGGATACAAGTTTGTCAGGATGAAGTTACTGAGGACTACTCACTGAGGACAAACAGCATACTTTCTGTTTTTCATATGTTTTTGGTCTTAATTAGTTTATTTGTTTACATTTAGTTTACAAGATATGATTCCACAATTCCTTAAGTTTCGAATTTTCTCCCGTTCCGTCCCCTCCCCTCCAACACACCATAATGGCATACAATCAAGTATAGGATCTGCAAATGCTTTCACATTAGACATTAGTCAGGTTATTAAGATGGATTGTATCAGATGGAATGAAAAATGGTAAAGAGGAAACAAAAGCAAACAAGAAAAAGGAAAAGATAAGAGAGTTTGCTTCAATATGGATTCAAACTCAGTTCTTTGTAGTTCCTTCTCTGGATGTAGATATCTCTCTCCATCATGAGTCTTTTGGGATTGACTTATATCCCTGCATTGCTGAGAAGAGTCCAGTCTGTCAAAGTTGGTCATCACACATACGTTGTGTCTGTAATTGTGTACAAATTTCTCCTGGCTTTATTCTTCTTACTCACCATCAGTTCATATAAGCTTCTCCAGATAAATATAAAGTTGATCTGCTCCTTGTTTCTTACACAACAGTTTTCCATTACATGCATATACCACAACTTGTTCAGCCATTCTCCAATTGATGGACATCCCTTTAATTTCCAATTCTTTACCACCACAAAAAGAGCTGCTATAAATATTTTTGTACATATGGGTCTTCCTCCCAGTTCTATGATCTCTTTTGGATATAACCCTAGAAGTGGTATTGCTAAGTCAAAGGGTATGAAATTATTTATAGCCCTTTGGGCATAATTCCAAATTGCTCTCCAGAAATGTTAGATCAGTTCACAACTACACCAGCAATGCATTAGTGTTCCAATTTGCCCACATCCTCTCCAGTATTTGTCATTTTCCTGTTTTTGTTCTTAGCCAATCTGACTGGTGAGATGTGGTACCTCAGAGTTGTTTTGATTTGCATTTCAATAATCAATAGTGATTTAGAGCATTTCTTCATATGCTTATAGATATCTTTAATTTCTTCCTCTGAAAACTGCCTTTTCATATCCATTCACCATTTATCAATTGGGGAATGACTTGTATTCTTATAGATGTGTCTCAATTCTCTGTATATTTTAGAAATGAGGCCTTTATCAGAGATATAGGTTGTAACATTATTTCCCAATTTTCAACCTCCTTCTTAATCTTGGTTACATTGGCTTTGTTTGTACAGAAGCTTTTCAATTTAATGTAATCAAAATTATCCATTTTGCATTTTATAATGCTCTCTAATTCTTGTTTGGTTGTAAAGTTTTCTCCTCTCCACAAATCTGACAGGTAAGCTATTCCTTGTTTTCCCAGATTCTTACAGTATCAACCTTTATACCTAGATCATGCACCCATTTAGACTTGATTTTGGTATATGGTGTTAGATAATGGTCTATGCCTGTAGCGGCAAGCACCCCAAGCATCCTCAGGATTTGCTGCCACCACAGGTTCTTGGATCTGCTTTGATAAAGGAAAGCAAGTCAAAATGGGTTAACAAGCTTACTTTAATCAGTCAGATATGTATCATTTACCTAGTTCAGGGGGAAAAAGGTCAGCATCCCGAACTTCAGAATACACAGAAAGAATTATCAAGACAGAAACAGATCAAGTAGACAGCTTTCCAAACTGTCCAGCCATTACATCCATACCAAATCAACATCCGGCTTTCAACATCTGGGTTTTTCAAAGCCTGGGGGGGCTCTGGACAATGGCTTCCCAGAATTCAGATCAAATCACAGAACACTTCTCAAAGTGAGCCCCCAAAACAAAGCCTCACATCAGGGCATATATAGCCTTCTTTTGGCTCAGAGAATGTAACAATCTTATTGACCCACTGGCCAATCAAAAAGTATCTACTGAAAAACAAGCCTCCCACCCCAGGCTTCAGGTGCACTTTAGCCTAGGGGCAGGAAAGATCTTCCAAATTTGCATTCCCATTGCAATACCCAGTTTCTGCCTTACTATATTCTAGTTTTCCCAGAAATTTTCGTCAAATAGTGAATTCTTATCCCCAAAACTGGAGTCTTTGGGTTTATCAAACAGTAGATTACTATAGTCATTGACTGCTAAGTCTCATGTGCCCAATCTATTCCATTGATCCACTACTCTATTCTTCAGCCAGTACCAAGTAGTTTTGATGACTGCTGCTTTTTAATACAGATTAAAATCTGGTATAGCTAGTCCATCTTCCTTAGCATTTCTTTTCATTAATTTCCTTGATATTCTGGACCTTTTGTTCTTCCAAATGAATTTTGTTACTAGTTTTTCCAGCTCTATAAAGTAGTATTTTGGTAAATTGATTGGCATGACACTAAATATATAATTTAATTTAGGTAAAATTGTCATTTTTATTATATTAGCTCAACCCAGCCATGAGTAATTGATATTTTCCCAATTAGTTAGATCTGAATTTATTTGTGCGAAAAGTCTTTTGTAGTTGTGATCATACAGGTCCTGGGTTTGTTTTGGCAGGCAGATATTTTATTATGTCTACAGTAACTTTAAATGGGATTTCTCTTTCTATCTCTTGCTGTTGAATTTCCTTAGAAATATACAGGAATGCTGAGGATTTATGTGGGTTTATTTTATATCCTGCAAATCTGCCAAATTTATTTATATTCTCAAGTAGTTTTTTACTTGATTCTCTAGGATTCTCTAAGTATATCATCATATCATCTGCAAAGAGTGATAGCTTGGTCTCTTTTGTCAAAAGCCTTTTCTGCATCTGCTGAGATAATCATGTGGTTTCTGCTAGTTTTATTGTTGGCATGATTAATTATACAGATCATTTTACTAATATTAAACCATCCTTGCATTCCTGGAATAAATCCTATCTGATCAAAAGGCATTATTCTTGTGAAAAGTTGCTGTAGTCTTTTAGCTAACATTTAACTTAAAATTTTTGCATCTATATTCAAGAGGGAATTTGGTCAATTATTTTCTTTCTCAGTTTTATCTTTTACTGATTTAGGTATCAGTACCATATTTTTGTCATAAAAAGAATTTGGTAGGGTTCCTTCTTCACTAATTATCCCAAATAGTTTGTAGAGTATTGGAATCAATTATTCTTTAAATGTTTGATAGAATGCACTGGTAAATCCATCTGGCCCTGGGGATTTTTGATAGGGAATTCACTGATGGCTTCTTTGATTTTTATTTTTCTGAGGAGGGGTTATATAAGTACTTTACTTCCTCTTCAACTAATCTGGGCAACTTTTATTTTTGTAAATATTCATCCATTTCACTAGGATTGTCGTATTTATGTGCATACAATTGGGAAAAATAATTCCTAATTGTTGTTTTGATTTACTCTTCATTGTAGGTAGATTCACCCTTTTCTTTTTGATACTTACAATTTGGTTTGCTTCTTTCTTTTTTTTTTATCATATTGACTGAGATTCTATCAATTTTCTTTTTTTTTTTTCATAAAACCGGCTCTTAGTTTTTTTTTTATTTTTTAGTAATTCAATAGTTTCCTTAATTTCAATTTTATTAACCTCTCTTTGGTTTTCAGTATTTCTAATTTAGTAATTAATTGGGGCTTTTCAATTTTTTCTCTTTTTCAATTGCATGCCAAATCCATTGACCTCCCTTTTCTCTAATTTATTCATGTATGCACTCAGGGATATAAAATTTCCCCTAAGAACTGCCTTTGCTCCATCCCACAAATTTTGGTATGTGGTCTCATTATTGTCATTCTCTCGAATTAAATTAATGATTATTTCTATAATTTCTTGTTTCACCCACTCATTCTTTAGAATTAAATTGTTTAATTCCAAAATAGTTTTTGGTCTATCTTTCCATGGCCCTTTATTGCCTATAATTTTTATTGCATTATGATCTGAGAAGGCTGCATTTAATATCTCTGCCTTTCTGCACTGAATCATGAGGTTTTTATGCCCTAGTACATGGTCGATGTTTGAGTATATGCCATGAACCACTGAGAAGAAAATATATTCCTTTTATTCCCCATTTAGTTTTCTCCAATAATATATCAAATCTAGCCTCTCTAAAATTCTATTTGCCTCCTTAATTTCTTTCTTGTTTATGTTGAGGTTAGATATATCACATTCAGAGAGGGGGAGATTAAGGTCCCCCACTAGTATAGTTTTGCTATCTATTTGTACCTCTAATTCCCTTAACTTCTCCTCTAGTAATTTGGATGCTATACCACTTGGTACATATATGTTTAGTAATAATATTGATGTAGTAATGATATATGTGCATATATGTTAAGTAATGATATTAAGAATGATGATATTCTCAATGGTGCCTTTTAGCAGGATATAGTTTCCTTCCTTTTCTCTTTTAATTAGATCTATTTTTGCTTTTTCTTTATCTGAGATAAAGATTGCTACCCCTGCTTTTTTTTACTTTAGCTGAGGCATAATATATTCTACTGCAGCCTTTTACCTTTACCCTATATGTACCCCTTTGTTTCAAATGTGTTTCTTGTAGACAGAATATTGTAGGATTATGATTTTAAATCCATTCTGCTATCCACCTCTGTTTTATGGGAGAGTTCATCCCATACATATTCACAGTAATGATGACTATCTGTCCCTTTCCCTCCATACTATTACCTCCCCTGCTTATGTTTTTGTTTCGTCCTTCTCCCTTCCTCTCCTTAAGGGTTTTCCTTTTGACCATCACCTCCCTCAGTGTTCCCTCTCTGTGATCCCCCTTTCTTTGTCTACCCTCTCTCCTTACTACTATTTTTGTCCCCTCTAATACCCTCCTTTTAATCACCCCTTATCCTCCTACTGCCTATAAAACACAATAGATTTTTACACTTATCAGAGTATGTTATTCCCCCTTTGACCCTAAACCAATAAGATTAAATTTCATACAGTGCTCCTCTCCCTCCCTCCTTCCCCTCTATTTAATGAGTTTTAATGTCTTTTCACAATAGAATCTTAATCTTAACTGATTATGTTGATCCCTCTTTGAACCAGAACCAGGGAGAATAATGTTCAAATGACATCCGTCTCCCTCTTTCCTTCCCCTATACTATAGTGTCTTTTATGCCTCTTTGTATGGCATAATTTACCTTTTTCTGTCTCATCTTTTCCTTTTATCCCATTACAGTCCCTTTGACCCCTTAATAAGGCTTTTCTTTTTTTTATCATCAGATTAGTTCATTTACACCCACACCCTCTATCTATGTATAACCCTTTTAAAAGTCATGATAATCATATAATTTTGATATTGACAGCTATCAGCTTCTCATATAGGGATGTAAACATTTTGCTCTTTTTGCATCCCAAGTTATATGCACATGTGCAGGAGTGTGCCTGTGTGCATGTGTATGTGTGTGTGTCTGTGTTTTCCTTGTTTACCTTTTTATGTCTTTCTTGAGTCCTGTAATTGGAGATCAGATTTTCCATTGAGCTCTGGCCTTTTCATCAGGCCCTTTATTTCATGAAAGGACAACCTCTTTGCCTGAAAGATTATATTCAGTTTTGCCAGGTAGTTAATCCTTGGTTTCAGTCCTATCTCTTTTGCCCTATGAAATATCAAATTCCAATCCCTCCAATCTTTAATGTAGAAGCTGCTAGGTCCTGTGTGATCCTGACTATAGTTCCATGATATTTGAATTGTTTCATTTTGGCTGCTTGCAGTATTTTCTCCTTAACCCTGTAATTCTGGAATTTGGCTACTATATTTCTTGGAGTTTTCAATTTGCGATATCTTTCAGGAGAAGTCTGGTGAAATGTTTCCATAACTAGTTTTCCTTCTGATCCTAGGACTTCAGAACAGTTTTCTTTGACCATCTCTTGGATGATGTTGTTCAGGCTGCTTTTTTCATCATGGCTTTCTGGTAGACCAATAATTCTTAAATTATTTCTGCTGGATCTGTTCTCTAGGTCAGTTGGTTTTCCAGTGAGATATGTTACACTTTCTTCCAATTTTTCTTCCAATTTTTCTTTCAATCTTCCTGCTTTGTTTGATTGACCCTTGGTGCCTCATAGAGTTCGTAGTTTCAATTTGAGTGATTCTAATTTTTTTGTGAATTATTCTCTTTGCTTAGTTTTTGAAAGTCCTTTTTCAGGGAGGTATTTTCCCCAATTACTTCACTAATTTTACTTTTTAAGGATTTGTTTTCTTCAGTGAGACTTTTTTTCAATTTGGTCACTGTAGATTTAAAGTTATCTTCTACCTCCCTAATTTGGCCTTTAAAATCTTTGCTGAGCTCCTCCAGGAATGCTTTTTGGGCTTGAGACCAGTTTATATTTCCTTCTGTGGTCTCAGGTGTTAGTATAGAGTCCATGTTGTCCTCTGTATTTGATTGTTCTTGATTTCTATAATAAGCTCTAGTTAATTTTCTTGCCTTCCCCTTCTCCTTCTCAGCTTCCTTCCTTCCCATTGTAATTTCCCATTTCCTAATTTCTCAGGCTGGGAACTAAGGGCCTGGTTGTTGCTTTTGTGTTCTGTAGCCTCTGTGTGTCTAGATTGAGGACAAGGCAAGGATTCTCAGTGTTTCCCCTGAGTTATGCTGAGGCTCACAGAGTAATCAGTGGAGGAGGTTTGGTCTGGCCACTCAGATTTCTGCCTCTATGCCTCTGGTCTAACACTCAGGCAGGCTTTTGCTGGTCAGGTGAGGTGGGGCTTATTGGGACCCCTACCCCTCTTTTCTTCAGAGTCCTTGCTGCTTCAGTTACACCCCTTCTCAGTGACTCCCAAGCCCAAGGCTATTTACACTAACATAGGATTTCACTCTTGGTGGGACACTTATCTCTGGTTTCCTAGGTCAGGGAGGTGGAATTGGAGCAGCCAGAGTTTACTTTGCCATCCTGGCCCCTGGAAAACACAGGCAGGTGATTTTTAAACTTCCAGGGTTGGGGCTGATAGTCTCAGGAGAAGCAGCTCTCTCTGCTGGGGGCCCCGAGTCCTTTCTTACCCAGCTCCAATAGATCCTCCCGTCCTGTGGTGAGATGCTGGAGAGATGCCTGGGGATCACCCTTGGGGTAGGTGAGTCTGCTGGCTGGAGCTCCTTGTCTTTCCAATGTATTCTGGCCTTGAGCTGCTGCAGCCCCTGTGTGTTCTGCGCTCCCCTTGCCCAGACCAATGTGGGCACCTTCCTGGGCTGGATTCTGCCACGCTCTGTCTCCCAATGGATTCCGACCCTCAAAAATCTGCTCAGATTCACTTTCCAAAGTTCAGTGATGGGATTCATGGAGGAGTTTAGAAAAGTTACTGCTTCTGTTCCACCATCTTGGCTCCACCCCTACATAATTTCTTAACATCTCACTTAACTTGTGTTTTCATTCCATATTAACCTTATTTTTTTTGCTTCCTTTTTCTCTATTCAAATACCATTAATGTGTTTTTTTTCTTTCATTATAATTCTTATATGCAACATGACCAGTGTGAAAATATTTTTAATAGGAATGTATGTGCAGAGCCCATCTTAGATTGCAAGCCATCTTGGGGAGGGAGAAGGGAGGAGGGGGAGAAAATTTAAAACTTATGGAAGTGAATGTTGAAAAAAAATTACCCTTGGCAGATAGCAGTAAAATATGTATGATCATTCAGTGTGCCACAAGGAGAAGTCCTATAATTTCTCTGCTCATCTTCCTGCCTCGATTATGGATTTTAAAATAATATTGCTTTTGACAGACTTATTTTCAGCTTTAGTTCTTAATTGTACCATTAAAAAAATTCAATCACTGCTATCTGCCCTTATTTCCATCTTCTAGGTAATTGTTTTTAAAGATCTAAGTCTGTCAGTGAATTTTGGGGGGAATATTCATGTAGCTTCTTTAGACCTCTTTCTCTATTTCTTCTCATCAAAATCATTCCCATTTATGTCTTCAGAGCATCACTCTTTAGAATTTTCTATTCCCATTGGGCCAAGATATACTGTACAATTTTAGTCTATTAGATCTTTTCTCTTCTTTCTCTAAACAGTTCCAAATCTACTCTCCCAAAATATGTGCACAGCTTATAGAGAACATGTCCTATCTCCTCCCCTTCTCTAATAGGCCCATGTGGCCCATTTGTATGTTACTAGCTGACAGTCAGAAGTGAACATGGTGGCTTCAGAACTGCCTTTTTCTTAAAAAAAAAGTCCCAGGAAAAGCACAGGCTGGTCATTAACATGAGAGTTTCAGGAATAGCTTTAAAACAAAAATGCCATTAGCACCATAGGTTGGTCATTAATAGGTAAAGGATATTTGCAAATCAAGCCTTTATTAATTAGGAGTGTTTATAAAGGTATATTCAACATTTTGGGCAGCTAGGTGGTACAGTGGATATACTGTCAGGCCTAGAGTCAGAAGATCTGAGTTCAAATTTGTCCTTAGATACTTACTAGCTGTGTGACCCTGGGCAAGTCATTTAACCCTGTTTGCCTCAGTTTCCTCATCTGTAAAATGAACTGGAGAAGGAAATGACAAAACACTTCAGTATTTTTGCCAAGAAAACTCAAAAGGGGTCATGAAGAGTCAGACATATTTGAAAAAAAATACATTTGAAATATGTACATTATTTTGATTAACATAAACTTTAATGTGTTTATGAATAACTCTGATCCCTTAGTCATTTCATTAAATATTTTTGATCTTTTTTTCCTCAGTCTATTCTCTATCCTCTCCCTGAACTCCATTATTATTCCTTCAACCTGCTTTTACAGTTTTGAGCCTCCCAAGAAACACTTTATCTTTGGGAGATATATGTAATTATGAGATAATTGCTTTTAAAATATAATTTAATTAATGAGTGTTTGTGTCCCCCCCATAGATTTTTGCCCCAGAAGCAATGCCCTTAAGTGCTGGCTCTCAAAAATATATTACTTTAAGGAATCTGAGGAAGAACATCGTAATGCCATTGCTCTCTCTCTCTCTCTCTCTCTCTCTCTCTCTCTCTCTCTCTCTCTCATACACATGCACACAGGCAGGTACACGCATTCACAAACACACACACCCCGTCACTTGAGGAGTGGTGCAGCCATCATACTTTCATAGATTATTCTTTCATATCCTATAGGGGCATCTACTAAAGAGAAAAAAGAAAGGTTCCTTTTCAAAAGGGGACCAAAATGTCAGAAAGCTCACAGGTGAAAGCTGATGATAATTTAATGATGTTAAATTATATACCACAATCTGAAATCTTCAACCTTGTCATTGTGCCAGTAGGGATTTAATGCCTTCATACATTGTGGGAAGAAATTACTTCTCCCATGAAAGAAAGAGACACAGTATATACAGATTTAACATGAATAACTCTCCCTTCTCTTATGCCATGACTAACTTCTCAGCCCCTCATGGAAAGAGTTGCTAGGGGGAATAAATTTTGATTAATAACAAAACTCAGCTATAGCATTCTCTTTGAAAAAAAATTAGCAATCCAGGCAGAATACCACAGAGTGCATTTCAATGAGAATACTTTACAAGGCAAATTACAAAGGAGAATATAATTATCAATTTCTCTCAGTGTTCTTCAGATTTTCAGGAGGTAAGGAGAAACTTTATTGGGAAAATTGGATTGATGCAAAGTTATGAGCTGATAAGCCTACTTTTAAGAGATGAACACTGAACAGCCCTTTCAGCTTTAGTTCACAACACATGCCATATGTAAGACATCCTAAGAGCACCCAAATTCAGAATTTTTCATAAAATAGCCTTTAGAAATTCCCCCCACCCTTGCCCTGAATACTGTCATCCTTGGTAGTAAAAAATGCTACTTAAGACAATGATATTGCAAGCTCCTTGACTGGTCCTGAAAGATTTTTGTTTTATCCCTACAGGTTTTAGTGAGAATTTAATAAATAGCTATGATAAACTATGACTTCAAATCAATAGGCATTTAATGAGTATCTGTGTGTCGAATGCGGTGATTCATGTCTCTAAGGTTGATATCAAGTCAAGCTAAGACATGGTCTCTACACTCAAGGTGTTTACAATGTAGAAGAGGGATGAGTCAAAATTACAAATACTTATAGTATACACTATAATGTCACCAAGCATATTAGTGAGGTTATAAAAGTGATGTTTTGAGGAGTTCAAGGAAGAATTCAGGGAGAAGGTGTCATCTGAATTAGACTTTAAAGGATGGTTAAGCATTCAACAGACAAAGAAGAGAAGAAAGGAACATTAGGGGGTTGTACTAGATGACCTATGAAGTGTTTTCAAGCTCTAAATTTATGTTCCCATGAGCACAGAAAACAGAGTAAAAATCAAGGAGAGATAATTATGTACATATATTGGTGTGTCAGAAAATAGTTCAATTTGGCTGAAGAGTGTATGGAAGCATAATGCATTATACATGAATAGAAAAGTAGGGGGGTGCCAAAATGGAAATCATTAAAAAACAATGTTGTTTTAAGGTTTTAAACTTTATGAGATATGTGAGAATCACAGAAGACTTTTGAGTAGTAGAATGTTAGACCAAACTGAATGGCTTGAATTGAATCCATTCATTTTGAACTCATAGAATTACCTGTTCAATGTGCATTTGTCAAGGGCCTACTAGGTGCAAAACAAAAAGGAAACATTCCCTGCCCTTGAGTATCTTACGTGGTGCTGAGGGGAATCATGGACACAGATAAATAAATGTAAACTACAGAGTAGATACAATATAATCCTCAGGGGAAAAGGGTACTAGCAATCAGCACAGACTTTATAGATAGCAGATGAAAGCATCTGGATGTTCTAAGAGGCAGGAGTGAGATGGGAGTATATTCCAGGTATAGCAGAAATCATAGGCAATGGTGTAGAAATGAGAGATGGAAAGTTTTGTGTGAGGAAGATAAAATGAGGTGGTTGCTGTTTTTGTATTCCAGAATACATGAAACAGATATATGAGCCTGAACAGATAGACTGGAACCCAATGGTGAAATACTTTAAATGTCAGAAAGGAGTTTGTTTCTTATCTTAAAAGAGAACCAGCACCCCTTTAGCTTTTTGAGCATGGGGTGACATGGTGAGACTTGTGTTACAGTTTTGTAGTTATATGAAAGATGGATATATTGGTGTGTCAGAAATTAGTTCAATTTGGCTAGTGGGAGGGACTAGAGTCAGACAGACCACAAAGGTCCATAGACTATAATTTTGCTGTTAAAGCTCCATGTGTTACTAGCAGCCTTTTCAAACCACCACCTGCCTCCTTCTTTGCATAGTTCCGCATATATAAACATACACTCATTCTTATGTGCATGGGCACATGTGTGCATGTGCATACACACACATCCTTTCCCTTCACTCAAGTGCAACAAAAATCCAAGATCAGGACAAAATACCTAATTCACCTTTATAACAATATAAAATGACAGAAAATGATGCTTGAAATTGAAGCAGATTCTAAAGAAATATAAATCAAAATAATGTTCAGGATGGGAATTTGGGAGCATATTACTCAATATCTTAGATAATAAGACGATTCTTGATCTGTTCTCACTTGGAGCTTGGAATAAAGTATAAACAGACTTTTGTGAGTTCTATTTCTCTTTTCCCCATATTTCTCTCTGGTATTTTTTTTGGAAGGAGTAGGTGTTCTAAAATGTAGGATTATCCAAATCTTCCATGGATTTTTGTCTTTTAATGCTGCAAGACATAGTAATATATTTTCCAATGAAATATTTAACCTTTCTGATAGATATTTTTCCATATAAATGTTATAACAATAAAAAGAAATGCTAGAGACATTAAAGGTTGCATAGCTCCTGCTATGTGCAGTCTCAGGGCATAGGACACTAAGCATCAGTTTCACAGCAGTCATTTTCCAGCAAACAAAGTGGAA
>NW_027185653.1:7217024-7333977 GCF_028583685.1 Petaurus breviceps papuanus
AGGCCATGTCCTCGATTCATTTCATTCACAACTAAACCACACATACCAATGAAATGATGCTAGACATGAGGGAAGAAATAATCAATTTGAAGTACTACCCGTGATGATCTAGATATTAAATTGCCAGTCTATATATAATAAAAACAAAAGTATAAAGGCAATAGTTACTTAATGTTCTTTTGGAAAGAATGATAGGAAAAATCGAAGTGTTGAAGTAAGGGCTTGCAATTTCCTATGGAAACAGTATCACAAGCACAACCTTTTAAAATACAGCTGATATCCCATGGAAGTCAAGCAGTTGAAAAGGAGGCTAAGATCTTAGGAAGACAAATAAATGATTTGGGAAATATGGCTCAAGATGGAAATAGTAAACACTGTCATTCTCCAAATTATCTGATATGAGCTAGACATGGCCCAAAGATTCAGAATACCTTTATGGCATCGCATACGCATAAAATGACTTAGAAAAGGAGTTAGAAGAATTATGACATGCAAATGTTTGGGGAAATATATTTAAGAAAGTCATTTTTGTTAAATCTAAAGATGTACTATAAATATACTATCAAGGAAAGTAGTATCTAAAGATGTCCAGTTTAATAAACAACAGGGAATTAAGCAGAATAGTTGTAGAGTTGGTTAATGTAAACCATCACAATTGTATCCTTTCAAAAATTCAATTGAAGAAAACTGTTCTTTCTACACAGTAATGGGTTTCTATGAAAGAGGAAATCTATTTAAATGAATAATGGAAAGAAACAGAAGGAAATAATGCAAAGAAAAAGGGAAAAGGGTGCATAGATAATAATTTAAAAAGTACTAGATTATTCATACTGATGGCTTCAAATGCACATATTATGTTTTGGTGCTTTCTTTATCTGAAGTGACATTATATCTTTATATTGTCATTATATCTAATGACAACAAATCTAAGTGAATTAATAGTTGTATATATATATATATTTATATGTATGTAGGTATGTATCAAGGTATATTCGTTGATTCTACAGTCTTCCAAGCAGAATATCTAACCACATCATGCTCTTCCTAAAGTGCAGGTCTGATCACGTCACTCTCTTTTTCAATAAACTGTAGTGGTTCCCTCATATCTCCAGGGTCAAATATAAAATTCTCTGTTTGGTTTGTAAAATTCTTCATAATCAGTCTGCTACCTAAATTTCTAGTCTTACTACCATACAAATATTCTATGACCCAGTGACAATAGTCTTGCTGTTACTTGTACACAACTCTCCATCTCCAATAATAATAATAATAATAATAGAGTTTATATAGTATTTACTACATGCCAGGAACTGTATGAAGATACACATGTATTACATGTATGTGTATGTATACATGTAAAGATCAATATATACACATATGTTTGTATGTATGTGTGTGTGTGTATAAAATTTGATCCTCACAACAACCCTGAGAAGTAGATGACATTATTATTCTCATTTTATAGTTGAAGAAACTGGCTTCCTTTAAGTCTAAACATAAAAGTATGAACTTGGTCTTTTGCAAAAAGTCTTTCAAGATCCTTTTTAATGCTAGTCCTTTCAAAGAGTATCTCCAATGATAAGATAATCGGATATGATATGATATTAAATAATACAATATGATAATACAATACAATGGAATATGCATCCTGTCTGTATATAGTTGTTTTCATGTCTCCACAATTAGACTGTGAGTTCCCTGAAGCCAGATATTGTTTTTGCCTTCCCTTGTATCCCTAGTACTTAGCGCGGTGTCTGGTATATAGTACTTAAATGTTTCTTGACTTAACTTGATTTGCTAAACATTTTCACCAAAATCATCAACAAGCTGGAGGAAGAAAAGTACAGTCCTATTCACTTATGGTGTTCAAATAAATATATTCCTTTCCTTTGGAGTTTCCTACAACTCTATTAAATAGGATTCATAAGGTATTGGGGCAGCACAGTTTAGAGGAAAACTCATTGAATTCCAATGCCTGAATCCACATGTTCTGTTATTAGAACCTCTGCAATTTTGGGCACAATTTCTCTGGGCTTAGTTTTCTTACCTGAAAAAAAAATTAGGTTGTTGGATTATTTGACTTCTATAGCAGTAGGTATGATGATTATTCAAATTCACAATGATTAAATACTTGCATACATATTCATAACATTTTTATAAGTTCTCTTTCAAATAATAAATATATTTCAGGAGAATTTCTTTGGCATTTAATTTTAAGAGATTTTCATTTCCAAAAATAATTGTCTTATTGATGTGTTCTATTAGTGAAAAAAAATCTTTGTTGATTTTCTGTTTTCAGTTCCATTAAATGTCTCCACAAATGACATAATGAAATGTTGATGAGCTCTTCTGACCTAGGCCAAATAATGAGCTGGGTTTTGAAAAATAATCAATATTCTATCGCATACAAACTATACTTTTATTTTTTCAGGTAGGCAATCAAGTTCCACTTCATTTTTATGAGCAGACAAAGGCAAATCTGGTTCAGTGCTCTGTGTGTGTGTGTGTGTGTGTGTGTACAAATCTAAGTTTTTTTTTTTTGCACACATATGTGAAAGTGGGGGTTGACGTGCTTTTTAGCACCTTTACATTTGACAAATCCTAATGAAGCCCACCCTAAACCATTACAATTCAATATGATATGGTAGTGATGAAAGTTGAATTATTTCAACAGAAACAGTCTCTGACAGGAACTTGTTAGCTAGAAAGTTTTAGCGAATGGGCCCATGTCATTTTATCTAGCAAATGCTTTAAGTGACATTTGATGAAATAGATAGACAGCTGGTTGCCTCATCAATGAGAGATTCATTCCAAAAGTTTGATTACCAAATTTCATTCAGAATTATAGCCTATTTACAATGACTATATCTGGTAATGATGTAATTTGTCCTCTCTCATAAGGAAATTTTTAAAAGTGTATTGTTCTTTCACAAAGAAAGAATGTTTAATAATAAAAGTTTTGCAGCCCAGGAGACAATTGTTTGGGACAGACACCCATCCGAAGAGTGGCAATTAAGGACACTCATCTTGTCTGACAAAAATTTCTCAGAATGATATATGATATTAACTGTACACAGACAGACACAGAAGTCTGTTGGGTACATACAACTCCCCAATAAATTAAGGATTTTAAAGCTTTGAAAGTATTGGGAAATCCATAATAAACTACTGTTGTTAATTCAAAGATGCTATTTCACAGCCTTCAGTATGCTAATCTTCTCTCAATATGCCTATAACAGGTTTGTTTACAGAGAATATTGTTTCTTTAATGTATTAGGAAGATAAGTATGAACAAGTTTTTTACTCTCTTTTCATGAACAATAGTTCCATACGTTGTATTAATATCCATTGTACGCGGACAAAAATGCCCATAAAAAATCTCTGATGGAGTAGATGCATAGATGGCTACCTAGTCAACGTAAATTTAATAGCTAGCTTTATAAATTAAATAGAAATTTATTTTTGAAAATAAGAAAACACTAGAAACTAGAAAAGATTCAAAATTAGCTAAGAATATAGAATTTTAAAAAGATTCTTTCAGGTTTAATTCACATATTTGTTTTGAATAAGCATAAAACCTGAATCAGTATAGTGTTATTGAAACTGGGCCATTCAGATGAGTCAAAGACAGCACATAAATGAATTGTATAATGAAACCACGTATGTGCGAGACGTATGAAAGGCTATGAAGCAGTCACAGAATTTTAAAGTTGGAAAGAATCAGTGTTATCACCAAGGATAGATAAGAAACATGAGGTCTGGGCTAACCACGACTGCAAAGTTAACTAGCAGCAAAACTGAAACAACAAAATAGATTTTCCAAATCTGCCCTTCCAGAATACATCTAATGAGAGAGTTAAGGAAATGTTTTATTTTAAATGCTTTTTAGAAGAGGTGCCAGACGCTTTATTCATTTATATCTTACTCAATTTTTCCCCAAAGACATTTGTTGAATATCTAGTATGTGTAAAGGTTTGACATTGCATGTAAATATATGTGACCAACACAGGGTTTCATAGCACCAGGAAAAGCTGCAAAATTAAATTGGGAACCAATTTTAAGGAACCATGAATAATAATAAGTGATTTTTCTTATATTGCCTTAAGGTTGATGGAATGTTTTTCCATTGTCCTCTGAAGTACTGCTACAAATATTTTACAGATTAGGAAATTGAGTCCCAGAGAAAGGAAAAAGTGATTTAACCAGTCCAGAAAAGCTTGCAGGAATTGCAATCTGCACATGTGAATGAAGCATGCACTTCCTAAGCATTTTTAAGCACTTATTATTTTCTTTGGCTATCTGAAGAAAAATAAAATATCCTCTATCCTCAAGGAATTTATATTCTGATAGATACCCACAGGTATGACAATGAGCAATTAATGAGGTTATTTGAAAAAGAAAGTGACATTACAAGAGCCCTGTTTTAGAAAGATGAATCTATTCCCAATAGAATATAAGTGCCAAAATGTGAGTGACAGCTTTACAAGTATATTTATATTTCCAGTGTTTACAGGAGTGGGGAACCTCACACATAGTGTATGCTTAGCAAACATATTGAATTGAATTGAACCATAAACATTACTGCCTCATCAGAGAAAGGAAAAGATTAAAGATAGGGGCATGAGTTAGAGAAAACTAGCTCAGGAATCTGGTGAAAGAGAAAAATGGCTTCAGCTACAGTGAAGTCAAGATAATCATTCAAAATCTCTTAAAATAGTTTCATCAAATTTTGATGAAAAAATTTTGCTGAATAGACAAAGTCAAAACAGGTATATAAGAACATCCTTAAATGGGTACATTTTAAACAAAATTTTGGATCAGATCATGCAAAATTAGTGCTTGCTTTATCCATTTGTTTCTACAATGAGAGAGGTTTGATGAGACCTATCCAAATGACAGAATATAAGAAAATAATAGATTGGAACTTGCATGATAGGAGTGAATAAACTCATGACTTCACAAACTATTTATGTGTGATATGAATACATATGTGTGTATATCTGTCACAGATAGAGTTATATGCACAGAGATACATAGGGATGAATGAAATAACCAAGGAATTCTGAGGAAAGAATGGAAGCCTAATATAAATCTTTGGAGAAAGCTCATTCTTGGACAAGGGGAATGGAAAATCCTCTAAGGAACGTAACTGGGAAGGAATGATCTGGTAGGCAAGGGAAGATCTAGGAGTCAAAAGTATCACAGAAAACAACATAAGAGATATTAGCCATCAGGAAATGATGCTCAGGAGTGTCAAAAGTTACTGCCTGCTTCCTCTCTGTCCCTCAGCTCTCTGGGCTCTGCTCCACTCTTTCTGCTCCATCTGTTCAGCAAGCTCCTCCCAGCACAGGCTTCATGTGACTCAAACTCATGTGAGTTAGGTTTCCATGTAACTTAAGCAGGTCACATAGGTCTATTAATGGTTGGGAAAGATCTTCCCATAAGCAAAAATACATTACTGTCACACATGAAAGCAATTACAACTGAATTCACAAGACAAAAAATAGAGAATTCCTACAAAGTATTTACAGATTGACAAGAAACAATAAACAAACAAAAACAAATGAAGACAAAGCATAACTAATCTGATGTTGGACTGCATTAAGAGTATCATGGTATACAGGAAGGAGGTAATAGACATACTATATTCTGTTCTGGCCAGACCATATCTGAAACATTGAGTGAAATTCTTGATATTGTTCCATATTTTGGTAAAGGCATGGATTAGATAATTTCCAAAAGATGACTACCAGGATTGTAATAATCCTAAAGATTGTGCCACACAGGGATGTGTAAATGGAACTTGAAATGGTTGACTTGAGGAAGATAATATTTTGGGGAAAATTATAGCTGTCTTCAAGAATTTGAAGGGCTGCTATGTAGAAGAGAGATTAGACTTACTCTATTTGGTTCCTGCATGGCAATGGTCAAAGGTTATGAAAAGGGAAATTTGGTCATGATATGAGGTGAAACTTCCTAAAATCGAAAACTTCTACATTTAGAATGTCTTTCTTTTGAAGTAAGTTGCTCCCCTTTCACTTATGTTGGATTCAACCAAAGATAGGTCAAATATTTATTGAGTATATTAAGGCTTTCTTCAATAAGTATAGGCTGAACGAGATTGTCTCTGGATCATTTCTAAATGTGAGATCTTGTGATCTAATGTATACGTAGAAAAGAGGATCCAGCTGATTTTCAGTAACATGAATTTATAAATCAACTCATTCAGTATGGTTATTAGAATTGTACCAAGAGTGTTCAGAAGCTCTAGATAATATGAGTTAATGTGTGTAATTTAGTGAAATAGTCATTTAATAAACGTTTACTGAACTAAATTTATCCATCTAAGTTTCAAAGTAAAGACATTATCATCACGGCTATAAAGAATTTAGAGGCATCTAAAAACAATGAAGTTAAGAAAAATTTAGAAGAAGAAAAAAAATGAAAAATAAAGGCCTAGAATAATTTGCAAATTGGGTTTGAAGTCAGAAGACCCAGAGTCAAATATAATTTTGGGGATTTATGACCAGTGTGACCTTGAGCAAGTCACTTAGTTTCCTCATATACAAAATGAGGGAGATTGAATGAACTGATCCTGAGGTCCTGTCTAGCTCAATATTATTACTTTATAAATAATCAACATAGGGATATTCTGAACATTTACTAGGTGCTCAATAATCCAAACTGGAAAAATACCTATTGTGACCTCATTTTTCCCCGAAAAGAGCACAATTTCATTATGACCAGATGGTAAAATGTATCTGGATCCATCTAATACCTAACAATATGCTTCCAGCAAATGATTCAGCCACTTGACAACATACTATCAAATTATACATGCCCTGAGAGTCTTAAAAACTGTAACAACCAAGCCATTTGGAGACAGAAATCGTGAACTACAGAAGGGAAAGTCTGGAAAATGATAGAATTATTTAACTTTCCACATCAGTCAGAATGTTAGACAAACTGTCATTTTCATATTCTCCTCTAGATAATTTTCTTTTACGATGCCTACATACTATCATTCACCATAAATGGTAGACTGAATAATAAAATTTAGTGTCACTGAAAGTCACTCTTTGTATCAAAACAAGACAGCTATTCTTTGGGCAGGAAACTCAGGATCATTACAGTTCAGGTTTGTTTAACATATCACAACAATATTATGTGGAAAATATTGGTACGATACAAAAATATGGACTATAAATTTTATGATGGTATCAAATGTGGACCCACATATAGATTAAGTAAAAATGGTGAATTGACTGTGAGGAAATGCGTGTGTGTGTGTGTGTGTGTGTGTGTGTGTGTGTGTGTGTAGGGGTACTGCCATGCAGAGTTTCCATTTATCTTAGATATTTATTATAAAAATACATCCTAGTTTCATTTTCAAATAATGATATATTCCCCAGAATGTGTTCACGAAGCATAGAATTCTCTATCAAAAGTCTAAGCTGAAGCCAAAGTGTCTAAAGCCAGCTCCATTCACTTTGTCATTCATTTACTTAACCAAATTACTGACAGTGTATAGTTATGTCTATTCTCATGGCAGTATCAGGAAATCCTAAAAAAAAAAATATAAAACTGCTTAACCTTGTAAAGAGACATACAGCATTGTATCTAATATGGCACCAAAGCAAGCACTCTCACTGTCTATGGGAGTCTTTGGTCTGAAAAGAAGGATGTTTGGAAGTTGAACAGGCATGACAAAGCAGGTAAAGGAATATTTTTCATGACCTTAATTAATTAGAAAATTTATAGGGGCGGCCAGGTGGCTCAGTGAGTAAGAGCACCGGCTCCAGTGTTGGGATGACCTGGATCAAATCCGGGCTCAGATACTCAGCACCACACCCAGAAACGACTGGACGTGTAACCTTGAGCAAGTTACTTAACCCTGATTGCTTAAAAAAAAAATTATAGTTCTGACAGATATTTTTCTTCCACTGGCTATAAAACAGTGGAAATTGCTGGTTTCCTTACTGGGAAATGGTCATATACCCTCTGTAGTTATTCTATTCAAATTTTACATGCATTATTACTGTTTAAAAAGTTTGTAATCCATATGCGAAATAGCAGTCTTTCAGGCTAACAGAAAGTTTCTTATTCACATAGAGTACACTTATAAAATTCTATTTTCTCTCCTTTCCTCTCTCCAGACATGTGGTTTCATTCAGTACTGGGAGTTCCTGATGAAGAGTTCTCTTAACCAGTATGAAGATGATGATAACTAACTTATATAGTATTTACTATGTGATAAAAGTTAAGTGGCTTGTCTGGGAGTCACATGGCTAGTGAGCATCTGAGACTGGATTTGAACTCAGGTCTTCCTGACTGCAGTGCTCTATCCACTGTGCCAACTAGCTGTGTCATTAAGTGACTCTCCCAGAATTGCACAGATAATATGTGTCAGAGATGGCATTTGAACATAGGTTTTCCCAACTCTTAGAAGAACTCTCCATTCACTATGCCAGTAGTGTCCAAACCAGACACTAGCCCCAGTGTAAGAGTCCTGATTATGACCAGTAGGGGTATAGTAAGAAAATATAATCTGAAACCCCTTTTCCCAGAATTGCCATTTTTTGGTGGAAGCCATTTTGGGGAACTGCTATAGAACATCATGAATACTTAATAAATACTCGTTGCCTGACAACCTAGTAGGTTGTGATTTTTCTCTTTCCCTACCTTCTTTTCAGAGTTGGCTAGCACTAAGAGTAGAGGCTGATGCAAGATGAACAAAGATGAATGCTAGAGCAGCACTCCATTGAGCTGGGATGTGCAGTAATAGGGCTAGAGCCTTGCCAGGGAAGGGAGCTGTTACAAGAAGCAGTGGAGAGGGAAACTGAGGCTCAACACTGAGGAGGTTCTGCCTACAGAATCCGTGGAGGCTGAGGAAATAGCAGGGACATGGAGTCCAACTTCTTCCTCCTTCTCTAATGTATTTTTCCTTAAGGATTGAATATTCCTGGTAGCAACTAGACCAGGATATATGGGCCAAGACATGAAGAAGGTGATGATCAATGAGCAAACATTTAGTAATTACTTCCTCTATGGTAGGAATTATTAAGCACTTGGGGATACAAAGGAGGAAGTGAAGTAATCCATGCCTTTACATTCTATAAGAGTACACTACAAAGTAATCTTATATCTATGGATGCAAAATAGATACACGGTTATTTTGTGGGGGAAAGCATTAATAGTTTAGGAGATTGGGAAGGCTTCCTATAGAAGTTGGAAACTGAGTTGAGTTGTAAATGGATTTAGGAATTCTAAGATGTGGAGGTGAGAAGGGAGTCCATGCTAGGTGTGAAGAACCATCAATGCAAAAACATGAGAGATGGAGAGTCGTGTATGAAGAATACAAAGAAGGCCAGTCTGGCTGGACCAGTGAGTTCTTGAAAAGAGTAACGTGCAGTAAAGCTGGAAAGGTAAGTTGGGTAATCTGGTTTGTGAAGGATTTTAAGTGCCAAAATGAGGGCAGTAATACGGAAACCTACAAGAAAAAGAAAAGATGGGGAAATTGGTACAGAATAGAGATTGTCTCTAATTGTGATTCATATCAAGATATTGAGAAAAAAGCACAAGATTAAAGTGGGCAATCACAGAGGGGACCAGGTTTCAGTACCCTATTTAGCTTTCCTGGTGACTTCTTAAAAGTTTGTTTTGTAGAGGAAAAAGCACTAGATACTAAAGCATCATATAAGCAGATGTTTGTCTTTTTATATGAGTTTTTATGAGACATTTGTCTGAAACCTTTAACAACTCATTTGAGTTAAGTGTAACTGATGACTTAGTCTAGGTGATGGTCCCTCTAGAATGGTGAGAGAAACCACAGAACATGGAAGATAACAAGGAAATGGGTATGTAGATGAGCTGGTCCCTCCGACCAATCTCTGATGTAACCTTTGACACTTCCGTTCATCACTGCCAAAATGTTAAGATTGACTTGTGCCATATCGTTCAGATACTTGTCAGATAATTGCTTCTACAGTGCAGTCGGCTATGAAACACATAGCTGGAAAACTAGACCAATTCAGATGTCCCCATAAAAGACAACACCTACAGATGAGACATTTTAGGGTTCTTAATCCAAGAAAAATAGGAAGGTGATGCTACTCGATTCAGATGTTCCCAGAAAAACAAAACAAAAACACCTACAGATCAGATATCTCATGAATTTTAATACAAGAACATTTAATACAATTTTAATACAAGAGTAGGAAGGAAATTCAAGAGAAAATAAAATATTTCTGTAAATCTCTGTAATTTAAAAATAGACTTTGTAATCTGAGCAATCACCAAACCCCATACAAAAATGTCACAGAGGAAGAGCTTGAAGACAAATTTGAAGAGCTTGAACAGCATGATTTTGTAAAGAGGAAACAAAAATGCTTAAAGAATTATGCTTGCCTTGTTACATTATAGATGGGTTAAAGGGGAGATACAAAATAATGGAATACTCCAGGGGGTCCTAATTTATAATCAAGCTTCAAATCAGTGTGTTTGAACATGGTCACTACAGTATGCTTACTTCCATATTTTAGACAATATTTAGGATAATAAAAATGTTCATTTCAGACAAGGATTTTTATAGCCAAAAACCCATTAACCTTACTTCTTTAAGCAAATGGAATACTGTTCTATACATCCTGTGCTCCCTATCTGTTAAAAAAAAAAAGGCCAGCTTCCAAATATCCTTGAGGTTCAGGGGAGTCATTATACATTAACAGGATATGAGGAGAGCAAGGTGTGACTGGTGCCTTATTTGGCAAAGTTAAATCCTATTTAATACATGAATTGAAACTGATGTTCCCAAATAGACTGTTCTATTAGTGACTTGTCATGTGGGATATATATTGTGTCCTGAGAAAAGAATCAGAGTTCCACAACATGGAGGGATGGACTTTCAGCCTCAATATTTTCAGTGTAGTTGTATCAGATGTAGATAAAACAGGATTTCAAAACAAAAATAAAAAGAATATTTATGCAATCAATAGTGAGATATATATCTATATATGTACATACATATATGCACACATATACATATGCATGCATTATGTATAGAAGATATTTCTATATATATTATACAATATGTGGAATATAAAAGGAACATGTTCCATATATTTCAAGCAAGTTTATTTTGGGATCATTACTCTAACCTTGAATTTGTGGGGTATTTTACCTTCTTTTGCCTAGATGTGAAACTATGTATGTCTCTGCAACAGCTACTGCTGGAGTGATAGTTTAGGAGAAGAGAGACATTCTCCTCCCTTCCTTCTTTGAAAGAGGATACTGGTGGTTTGAGGCTCACTTCTAAAGAAAGGAGAGGGGAAAGAGGGAAAAGAGGGAAGGGGGAGAGAACATATTTTGGAACATAGCCATATAGGGGAAAGCAACTCTAACTTATTTCCTTGATTTCCTAGCTCCCCCCCCCCATATTTGTAACCCCAGTCCTTTTTTTGTTTACTGATATATCACATTTTTTGACATGTTGATTTCAATTGTAAACATTTACAACAAAGTCTCATTTCTGGACAAGAGCATTTCAGTTCTGTGAGTTAGAAAGTAAGTGAGTTTCCTTGACAGTAGTATTTTCTGTTATGACATCCATTTTTTCTATCTTCATCCTTCTCATGCTTCTCTTGCTTCTTGTATCTGAATGTCAAATTTTCAATTCAACTCTGGTTTTTCGTCAAGAATGCTTGAAAGTCCTCTATTCCACTGAATAACCATATTTTCCCCTGAAACATGATACTCAGTATTACTGGGTAGGTGACTCTTGGGTTTTGTTTTGTTTTGTTTTGTTTTGTTTTTTGAAGCAATCAGGTTTAAGTAACTTGCTCAAGGTTACATGGCCAGTTATTTCTGGGTGTGGTGCTAAGTATCTTAGCCCAGATTTGATACCAAGGTCATCCCTACACTGGAGCTGGTGCTCTTACTCGCTGTGCTACCTGGCCACCCTTTGACTCTTGGTTTTAACCCCAGCTCCTTTCACTTCTGGAATATCATATTCCAAGCCCTTTCATCCCTCAGTGTAGAAGCTGCCAGATCCTGGGTTATCCTGGTTGTGTTTCCACAATATTCAAATTGTTTCTTCCTGGCTGCTTGTAATATTCTCTCCTTAATCTGGGAATTACAGAACCTGGCTATAATATTCCTTGGAGTTTTCTTTTTGGGGTCTTTTTCCAGAGATCACTGCGTTCTTTCAGCCTCTGGTTTTAAAACATCAGCGCAGTTTTCTTTAAGAACTTCCTGGAGGATGATTTCTAGGTTCTTACTTTGACCATGGTGTTCAGGTAGTCTAATTATTTTAAATTATCTCTCCTGGATCTATTTTCCAGATCAGTGGTTTTTCCCATGAGATATTTCACATTGCCTTCTATTCTTTCCTTTGTTTTGATCTGTTTAATAGCATCTTGATTTCTCATAAAGTCATTAGCTTCCATTTGCTCCAATCTAATTCTGAAGCAATGATTCTCCTCATTGAGCTTTTGAGATTCTTTTTCCATCTGGCAAATTCAGCCTTTTAAGGCATTCTTCTCCTCATTGCCTTTTTGAGCCTCTTTTGGCATTTAAGTTAGTTGATGTTTTAAGGTGTGATTTTCCTCAGTCAGGCTGTTCACTCTCATTTCATAATTTTCTTGCATTGTTCTCATTTCCCTTCCCAATTTTTCCTCCACTTCTTTTATCTGCTTCTTAAGGTCCTCTATGGCCTGTAACCAGCTCGGATTTTCCTTTGAAGCTTTTGGCGCAGGAGTTCTGACTTCACTATCTTCCTCCTGTTCCATGCTTTGCTCTTTTTGTTGCCAAAATAGGAGTGTAATGTTTCAATCTTCTGTCTGCTTTGCTTCCTTTGCCTGGTCATGTCGCCACTCAGTCACTTGACCCCTGGGCTTTTTGCCACAGTAGGACTCTGCCACCAGACAGGGGAGCTTTCATCCCAAATGCTGGGGTTTTCTCAGTTGCCAGAGGTGTTAGATGGGTGCCCTCTCTGAGGTCTCCACATGCTCTGGCAAGCTGGACACATACCCCAGGACCTCCACCCTAGACTGCAATCCAGATCCAAGCAGGTTAAAGCAAGAATGATTACCCCTCAGACTGGTGCTTGGTCACCCTACCACTCTGCAGGACAGGAGCTGAAGCTTCCATGTGGTGCTGGCTTGCTGTGCTGGTGTCTCAGCAGCTTCTTGTCCCAGGGGAAAAAGCCACACCATCCCACTTACTTGGTTCCAAAGCCCAGACTGCACTGACCTCTTACTTTGTCCTCTGCATCTATGTGTTGACAAATCTGGAAACGCCCACAGCTGCTGCTGATCCCTCCATCTGTTGGCTGGTCAGGCCTGCCCTGGGGCTGAAGCCTCAGCATGGGGTTGGGCTTGTCTCCCAGAGCGCTGTGTTGGCCAATTCCTGCCGGCCTGCCGGGCTGTCCTCACCAGGAGGTTAGCTTCCCTGGGTCATTTTGTGGGTTCTGTAGCTCCAAAGTTTCTTTAGAGTCCCCTTTTACATGGATTGGGGAAGGTGGAAGCTGGAGTATCTCGGAGGTCCTGCTTCTACTCCATATAGTCAGTCATTTACAATATATCTACTATGTTATTGTTTTGTATTAGCCACACATGTACAACCTATACTGAACTGCTTATCATTCCACTAAGGGTGGGTGACAAGGGAGGAAGGGAATGAATCTGGAATTCAAAGTTTTAAAATCAAATACTCAAATATATGTGTGTGTATGTGTGTGTATTTTATTATTGATACTATTTTACATGTAATTGGGAAATAAGATATACAGGCACTGGAGCATAGAGATCCACTGGAAAAATCGAAAGGGGTATGGGAGAAAATATGGGATAGAGCTGATTGGAGGAGGGGATATCCTGTGGGACTACTATTTTGGTGTAATGGGTAGGGGAAGAACGGGGAGAAAATCTGTAAGTCAAAATCTGGTGGAAATGAATTATGCAAATCAGAAGCTAATAAAGCATTTGAAAAATAAAAATCTAGAAACCAGAAAAAAATAAAAAAATAAATAAAAGATATATAAAAAAGAAATATACTTTGTATCTATACCTATATGTAAAGAGAAGCCTCTCTGGCATTTCAAATTCCGCATGCCCAAATGAGAACTAATTATTTATACCCTAAAACCATCCCTCTTCTTGACTTTCCTGCTTTTGCTGAGAGCATCACCATCTTTCTAGTCACCCAGGTTTATAATATCATCTTTGACTCCTTCCTCTATCTTAACCCTGTCAAATACAGTTAGCTGCTGTCTTGTCAATTATCTTCCCTCTGCAATGGCTTCTTTTATTCTCTCTTTTTTATTTTTTAGTTTACATCATTCATTTCCACAATATTTTGAGTTATAAATTTTCTCCTCATTTTCCCCTACCCACCACTCCAAAATAGCAGTCCTACTGAATATCCCCTCCCCCAATTGGCTCTCTTTCCCCATACCCCCTCCGACTTTCCAGTAGGGCATGGTGGATCTCTATGCCCCAGTGCCTGTATATATTATTTCTCAGTTACATGTAAAGTAATATTAACAATAGAAAAAATATATATATGGCTCTCCATTTGTCTTAAAATAAAATGGAAAATCCTATTGCATTAAAAGTTCTTTATTCTCTAATTTCAATCTTTTTTTCCATAGTAATTTCACACTTTCATGTCTTAAATATTAAATTATAGCCAGTCTGACCTCCTTGCTATTCCTCTTAAATGTCAGTTCTCATGTCAATGGCTTGGCAAAGACTCTCCTTCATGCATGGAATTCTCCCCTTCTTTGCCTCCCTTATTGGGCCTCTCTTATCTCCATTCAAAGCTCAATTCAAATCCCTGTCCTATTCATGAGTCAGTCTTGCTTATGATGCTAGAAAATGTATTAAATAAAGAATTACTAGAAAAGTATTAAAATCAACTCGAGATGAAATACCTTAATCCTAAGAAAAATTCAGATAAAAACCAAACTACAGAATGATAGGACATTTCATTATAAATAATAATGATGAGACAAAATACAAAAAAATGAGATGCAGCTACCAAAAGAGTCCTTAGGAGATACTTTGTATCTTTAAATACTTTTATTAGCAAAACTAAAAGCTCTTATAATTAGATTATAATAGAATTCCTATACCCATTATTATCTATGCAGTCAACTGGCTCATTTGATCCAATAATAGAAAATTAAAAAGATTTATTAAAAAGCAGCTGGACATAATTTACCATGCAAGGCATTAGACATAAAAAGATAAAAACAGAATGGACCCTCTTCTTGAGAAGTTTTCACTACAATGATGTTTATAGGGTACATATATATCTCTAAACACAAAGTATATGTAAAAAGTCAAAAGGTAGAGAAACAACTAAAAATGAAAGTGTCAGGGAAAGATTTATGTAGGAAGTAACACCTAAAAGAAGCTAGAGACCTAAAAAATTTTGAGAATATAATGAATTTCAGAAATACTAGATGACATCCCAAAAGGTGGGAGATGGAAAATCATTTTCAAGAAACATAGATTGGGCCATTTGTAATATAAAAGAGATTTGTGAAGTGAAATAGTATGAAATAAAACTGGATAAAGTAGGTAAAAGCTAGTAGGTTTTTGAAAGATAAGGAGTTTGATTTTACCCTAGAGTCTCTAATATATTTATTAAATATTTTTGTTGAAGGAAGTGAAATGGAAGAGCTGAAAGAGTGAAGAGAAAGGGACAGAAATCAGAAACATTATGTATGGTAGTTGTCTCAAGAAGGTTTGTCAGATAATTAGATATGAAGGTTGAAGAAAATCAGAGTCAGATTAATTCGAGATTTTGAACTTGTAAACAAGATAGTGATTCTGTTGATGTAAATAAATTTGAAGGAAGGATTCATTTGTGGACATCCATATCATGTATAAGTTCTGTAAAAGCCAGTGCTGTTTCCTTATTGATTTTATATCCCAGCACATAGCACAGTGTCTAGAATATAAGAAGAATCACTGACATTCATATAACATTTCAATATTTGAAAAATACTTCATACACATTGTCTCATAAAGTCTCAAAACAACTCTGTAAAAAGGTTATTCTCATTTTAAACAAGAGAAAAATAAGCTTCCAAAGGGTTAAATGAGACAGCAGAGACTCCAAAGAGTTAAGTGACTTGCCTGTGGACACACAACTGAGAAGTTGTGGAGGTGGGATCTGAACTGAGGTCTCCCTGACTCCAGGTCTAACACTGAATCCTTTCTATCACACTGTTTTTTTTAAGTCAGAGCTTAATAAATATGGATTTAATTTTACTGAATTAGTTACCAAGCCTATTTGAAATTGTTGAAAATTTTTTCTGTAAGGTTTGCATTCAGTCAAAGGGTTGTACTTGAGGACCTAGAGGTCATGCAACCTTGAAGACATTTATTCAGCCTTCCACTCAGCTGCCAAACTAACAAAGAAAAAAATGGACCATATCTACTTCATGATAAAAGCAGAAAAAAATACAACAACAAAGAAACAAACCTAAAACAACAACAACAAAAAAAAAAAAAAACCCTCTATTTTCTCTCTCGCTGGGATAATATGTTATGCAAATTTTGTTTCCTTTTTTTTTTTTGGTAATATAAAGTCCCTTATGATCTGACTCCCATCTCTGATTTCAGAATGGATTCACTTTACATCTCCCTCATGTAAATCTTTATATTCACATCAGAGTGGCCTACTTGATTCTTATTTTTTTTTTAATTTTTGCAGAGAGGAAGGCAGAGCAATTGGGGTTAAGTGACTTGCCCAAGGTCACATGGCCAATAAGTGTTAAGTGTCTGAGGCCGAATTTGAACTCAGGTCCTCCTAACTCAAGGACTGGTGCTGTATTTACTGCACCACCCAGCTGCCCCTACTTAATGTTAATGGAATTGGAAGATCTTCCGCATCCATTAACAGGCCCTTGGAACAAGAGGCTCTGAGTTCTCAGGTCTGAAGGTACACAGTTATTTCAATGACAAATGGGATATCTTGCTGCTTTGGCTCAATTCACAGCTGTGATATATCCTAAGTCACATAGAAGCCAGTGGGGGAGGAACTTGACTAAAGGGAAGCTTGCTTATTGGGTGGCTTGCTTGTAGGAAGGCTTTCACACCTTTTGGTACTAAGGTAACTAGGCACTGAGTCAAGAGGGTTGTTATGCCTTCTGGCTCCAAGCCTATTAGCCAAAAGTGTGGTTACACACACACACACACACACACACACACACACACACACATTTGAGGTGAGATTTTCCTCAGGGGCTCCCTCATGAAAAGGACCTTTTAATTCCCTGGACAGGACTCTGAAAAGCTGTTTTTTATACAGCCCTCCCCCCTCCCCCAGCTCCTCAGATGTTGGTGATTTCCTGTTCTGGTAGTGTCTATAGCTGGTTGTATTATTCTGCTTAGACAGTTGAGTCCAGTCTATTGAATTCTTTCTTGGATACTTGCTTCTTTCTACTTATCTGTAATTAAAGTAAGATTGTTGACCCCTTTAAAGATTTTTTTTTCCTCTAGAGAAGTAGATCCAAGAACCTATATTAGCAGCCATCCTGGTGTGCTAGGGTGCTTGTTAATATACCTGTATACAATATTTCATCTCCCATCATGATTTGTTTTTGTATATCTCCCACATCTGAACATTTCCCTCTCCTGTATAGCTCCTTAACTTCCTTTGAAGGGTCACTTAAAGGCCCGTTTTCTAAGAGATCTTTACCGAGCTCCAAATTTTTAGATTCCATTCTTCTCCACCCAGATTATTTTATATTTACCTATCTGTATACATGTCATCCCTAATAGAATACAAGGTTCTTGGGGGAAGGGATAGTTTGCAATTTCCCTGGTCTATCCATTCTATCCAATCATGAGGATGGCACTCTCCTCATATCTGTTCATCTGGGACAACTCTTGTCCATGTCTTCTCATGAATTCTCCACGGGGAGGTCACCCAACACAGCCTTCTTTGTTTTCCCTTAACATTTCAGTGGAGGGATCAAGCTGTCTACCTATTATCCTTCAACCTAGTCATGTGCTCAGTCAGTCTTCAGACTTTTTCCCCGCTTAATGGCCCGTTACTTTGTTTCTTCTTTGACGTTTCTCAATATTTATACATTGAAACCTCTTATCCTCTCTGATTCATTATCAGTTCTTCAGAAACTGTCATGTTTCATTTCTGAAGCCATACAATAATATCAATAAAGAGAATATTGGTACTAAAATGATGGAATCATTTAAGGAGCTTTGTAGCTTCCTAAAGACATTCAACTTGTTTATTCTCTTTCCTACATTTATTTAATTCTGAACCTGGCTAAACGTTGATGTGTACTGTTTGGTCCATATAGACCTTCCAATAAAAAAATTCTACAGTTTATCTATTTAACTACATGTCACAATATCATCAATAGATATTCACTTGGTCTTTCCTATGTGGATGGTCAGTTTGAACTCTTAAATCATTAGAGATCTCTTCTAGGAAACTCTGAATTATATAAAGAGCTTAATGCAACCAGCATGATGTCACCAACAAAAGCATTTGGAAAATCTCACTATTTGTAGGAAATTCTTCTTCAGCTTCGACTCTGTTCTAGATCTCCTTCATTAGAGTTATCAACGTCTTTGACAAATATGTCTTGGTATTTTATGCTGAACTTCATAGTTATGATCAGAGGGTGATTTGCCATTTTCTTTGTGTTATTTTTCAAATAATCTTGAATGATTTCTATGTACAGATGGAAGACTCTAGTCTTATACCTAGTAGATGATTAATACATTCTAGTTTAATTGAATCAAAATGGGCTTTTCTAAAATAGGTATATTATGCTTTCATATCTCTTTTTAACTACATTGCTCTCATCTTAAACTTCAATAAATTCAGTTTATTAACACCATTCAATTTAACAATTAAAAGGCACAAACAGCATTTGGAGGTGGAAAGGGTGATATCAGTAATTTGGTCCAAATTCCTCATTTTATATAGGAGGAAAGTGAGGACCAGTATTATTGATTTAGAGATAGAATGAAACTTAGAGGTCATATACTTTAGGCCCTTCAATTTACAGTTGAGGAATTTGAAAACTCAGGGAGTTTAAGTGACTTGCCCAAGGTGCTAAATGAACAAAATTGAGATTTGAATTCATGCGATTTGAGTAAAGACCCATTGTTCTTTCCACTAATCTAGTGCTTGTTAAACTGTGTTTTCACAACTTCATTTGGTTGTGAAAAATTTGGCAACAGTAAAAGGTTTCTGAACACTCAACAACCAAAAATTCATTCAAAATCAAACTTCAATGAATCCAAGGCATTTCTGAGAGCACTTGGGTTGCCTGAACACACAACATGAACTTTTTGCTCTATGCATGCTGTCACTACACAATGCCAATGAACACTGCCAGAAACACCTTGTCTCAGATTCAAGACTATTGTATGCTATGTATTGCATTGTTTTTTTTTTACTGTAAATACAAAGTTTTTCTGCTTTTACAGAAAAAATAGTCTAATTATGGAAAATAAAAACTTTTAATATTTTCCTATCATTTTTCCTCAGCCTGTAAGTATCAAATTAGTATATTTTTGGATTGTTTTGTGTTAGAATGTTTCATTTTAGAAAATGCTTTATCTTCTTCTTTTACAAAAAAATAAGTGTTTAATTGCATCAAGGAAAGACAAAAGTCCTTTAATAACATTTCTCCCCCAGTATTGCTATATGTGTAGGTAAGCTGATCATTAATTTTTTGAATTAATTACAAATATAATTTCATAAACTAAAGCTAGTATTTATTTGAGAAATTATTAACAATCCTTATTTCTATTTTAGGTAAAACATATTTGTCAGTTATGTGGCAGAGTTTTTGCTACCAGGTTGTAGCACACTTAAATTGAGAAGAAAAGGAGAATATGTGGAAAATTTTTGTAATATGAATTTACTTCTAAAAAGATGATGGTGTGAAAACCCCCTTTGCTTAATTTGTAATGAAGTTCTGACTGCAGAAAGCAGGAAACCAGTCAAATCAAAATGACATTTTAATAGCAAGCACACAGTATACTGCAGTAAATCAGAGAAATATTTTGAACAACTTTGAAAATCTTCAAATAAAGAAAAATAACATTTTGAGAAATTTGTCACTGAAAAGTATTTGCTTGTAAATCATCACATCTGTCTCATTTGTATGCAAATTTGTTTTTATCTTTGATAAATGGTAAAATTATATGCATACCAAATAATTATTTTAAAATAAATTTATTTATAGTTTATTATCAGTAAATATGTAATTAAATATCTATTTTATACACCTATATACCCAATACCATGTAAAGATTTCTCAGTCAAAAAGGGGTCATGAGTGGGAAAAGTTTAAGAAGCCCTGCAACCTATGCTGTCTCCAATATTTACTCACCACCAAGAGTTATTCCCAAACATCTCTGTAGAGCTACCTTTACACAGATGGTAAAATAGTTATTAATAAAATACTATTTGTAAATGCTTGGAACCATTTTAGCAGAGCTGAAAAATGCACAAAGCTGCCTAAAGAGTAAACCTCTATCACTGATTCAAAGAGAATTTTACTTTTCACTAAAATGCTGCAATTTGCTTTGTTTACTTTATGAAATTAAAAAAATCACATTTATAACTCATTTAATTTTGCTAGGTGTTAGGATATTTTGGGGCTTTGCAATGGGATGCTTTTCTATGGTTATGCCAATGAGAGGTGATCAAATGAACCTGAAGAAAATAACATAAGAAATGGGAAAATTTGATGATTGTCTCAGTTAAAGAAAACGTGGACAAAAGAGGGAAGAAAAATCCAGGAAATGAGTAGCATGACTATCCATTTTATCTATGGTAAAAATAAAATTAGTCTACTAATACAAGAATTTGGGATGCTTTTGGAATTAAAAGGTTTCTACTTAACAGTTCTATACTTAACTAAGATGTTAAGGAAGGGGGTTGTGAAGAAAGATAAAGTGAGATGCAAAATCCCAAGTGTATCAACAGTCAATGAGGCATAACTCTTAAATTGTGTCCAATCAGCCATGAGCACAGGGTTACACACATATTTGCTAAATTCTGTGTTAAACAATTAATGCTTGGGGGCGGCCAGTAAGCACAGCGAGTAAGAGCACCGGTTCCAGTGTTTAGAAGACCTGGAGATCGAATCCCGGGCTCAGACACTTAGCACCCACCCAGAAACACCTGGCCGTGTAACCTTGAGCAAGTTACTTAACCCCAATTGGTTAGGGGTGGTCAGGTGGCTCAGCGAGTAAGAGCACCGGCTCCAGTGTTGGGACGACCTGGAGATCGAATCCCGGGCTCAGACGCTCAGCACCACACCCAGAAATAACTGGCCGTGTAACCTTGAGCAAGTTACTTAACCCTGATTGCTTAATAAAAAAAAAAAAATTAATGCTTGGTTGCATGCCAGGTATGACACTGATTTTGTGTTTTGAATATATAAGATGAAATTTGCTTTGAGAGGCAAGATGGTATATAGATTCAGATTACCTGAGTTTGAATCTTCACTATGTTATTTCTTATTTGTGTGACTTTTGGTAAATCACCCAGACTTTCTGGGACCCAGTTTATTCATCTATACAAATGAAATGTTGAAGTAGATGACATAGAAGTTTCCTTCCTATTGTCATTCAAATATCCTTTGATGTTATGGACTTTGAGTTCAGTCCTGTTCTTCCACAACCAAACTAAAATAAGATGGTCTATATCTATTTGAAGGGTGATTTCTATTTTTAAAGATTAAAAAAGTGAGCACCTGCATGCTGCCTGCTTCCTGGGTTGCTTGTGGGGAATCACCCCAAACTGAAAATGATTATGCAGTATGGGACACACAGGGGTTTTGCATGGGGGGATTAGATCACAGTTGATCATTTTATTGCCTCCTGTAACAAAGATAAAGATAGTTCATCATCTCTCTAGATATTTTTGTGAATGTTGTTATGTTTCAGAGCCTACTTAAGATGAAGCTTTTTCGCTCCAACATTCAGCTACTTAATGATGAGATACCATTTACAATCCACTGCAGTCTACTTTTTATTTTGTTTCCATGTTCCAGCTTATACTCCAACCTCAAATTCTAGATTCCTCCATTGAAACCCTGTGCTTTGGATTAGTATGCCTATCCTGACCCATACATATCATTTATGAATCTTCCCCTTCCTCCTTTGCCATTTCTAGTTCTGTAAATGTCAATCAAAATAAGCTACCACCATGAGGAAGGACATATTAATCAAATATCAATGTCCTTCTATCCCTGTGAGTTAAACAATCAAAATGTCTCTGTAATATGCATTGCCTTCCTCTATTAGGCTATAAACTCATCAAGGGAAGGAATTGTTTTGATTTTTTAAATTTATATTCCAGGAAAGGGTGTGGCAAATAATAAATGCTTAATAAATGGGTTTTTCCCCCTATTAGTTTATCTGCTCATTTATTCATTACAAGAGAAACAGGGTAGTTAGGAGATCTGGGTTCTAATCCTATCTCTGATACTCAAATGAATATATTTTCTCATTTCTACAATGGTGATGAAAAAGATGTAAAGAAAAGACAAAGTGTTTTGGAAATTAATAGTTATTTTTATAAAAGACATCTATAGCCATACGACCCCACATGTGCCCGAGACAGAAGCTTAGCAGGCTCTGACCTAGTTAGTACTTCAATGACCTACTCCCTATGAATACTGGGTGCTGTTTTTCAAAAGTGGGGCAGCTAGCTGTTGCAGGGAATAGAGCAGGACCCCAAAACCTTGCTACTTGTGCCACCCTGCAGAAGTTGTTTGTTTGATGCTGCTTTTCTCAGGTTCCTCACCTATAACATGGAGAAGGAACAGCCAATTACTCCAGGAACTTTGCCCTCAAACGAGGTCACAAAGAGTTGGATATGACTATTTGACAGAAGAATAACAACAATGAAAGGAAAAGGAAGTAGAGTCCAATTTAGGCAATTTAGAATGTTTTCTTGGTCAAAATAAAATGTTACACGAGAGAGGAGACCACAACAAATGCTTACTGTGAGTTTTAGGTATGATATTTTATATTCTCTTTTCATAACCCTAGAGCATACAGAGTTGGCTTTACTTAGTGGCTACCTCCTTGATCACTTAGGACCCTGGAAAATCTAGAACATAACATTTCTAAAAGAAATTGTAAGTCAGTGAGAACCATGAATGACTTAAAATGATTAAAAATCAATGCCAAAAGATAATTTCTCAAATCTACACAAGCAAACTATTTTCATTAGTTTACAGCCACACATTGAGTAAGTGCTAATGGATTTTTGGTATAACAAATTAAAAGACATATGGAAAGAACAAACCCATTATCTACCATTGTTCACTTACCAGTCTGAATTGTGCCTCTCATTCTGGTGTTATCAACTTCAATACTTGACTATATATATCTTCACATGAACCTATTTCATAAAAACCAAATAGAAAAGAATTATATTCATATCTTATTTTAAGCAAATAAATGAGCTACCATAACTTATTAATTATGAAATTAAAAAAATAAGTTTAGGATTATATTACCTTTTGATATCATTGCATATTTAGTGAAACTTTGAACATGTAGGTTTAAATCTATTAATTTGAAATTCTAAATATTTCAAACATATGAGAAGAAGAGTAAATGTTTTATATATATATATATACATATATATGGGGAGGGAGAGAGAGACAGACAGACAGACAGACAGAGAGGATGTGGTAACTCATAGAGAAAGTCCTTCTGAGGTGATTATGGGCATATCAAATATTGAAGAGAAAGAAATGTAATAGAATGGATAGAAAGAAATCAGACCTCAGAATGAAGAACTTGACTCAAATCTTGCTCTCTAGACATACTGATTGTATGATATGTAAGTCACTTAAATTCTCAGTCCCTCAGAGAACTGATTATAAATTGCAGAGTTGGTGTTAACTATCATGGGTAGGAGTTTTATCATATGGATTTTTATATACTGATGAAATCATATGTCTGATCCATAAAAATGAAGCAAATTAAAGGAAAAAAAAGTATTGCTTAAAGATAAAGGACTTGGAGGGGAAGGGTCAAGATGGTGGAGTGAAGCCAGAGACTCACCTGAGGTCTCCCCAAACACCTTCAAAGACCTTTAAAAAGCAACTCTGAACAAATTCTAGAGCACAGAACCCACAAGGAGACAGTGTGAGTCAGATTTCCAGCCCAAGACCACCCGGAAGGTTGACAGGAAAGGTCTCTTGAACCAGGTTGGGAGAGGAGAGCAGTAGCACAGGTCATGGCATGCCAAATAAGACCCTGCCCCAGCAAAGCCATAGCAGCAGGCCTCAGGGGACTGAATCACTGGCATCAGCTGCACTTACAGACTTCTCAGCCCACAGATGCCAAAGACAACTTGAAAAATCAACAGGGGGTAGTCTGTTGGACCTGGGCAAGAAAAGAGCTCAAAACAGGATAGCCCTCTACACAGACCTAGCCCCAGAACCAGGAGCAGGAGCAGGCCTTGAAAGTGACTGAATTGACATTAGCAGCAGTGGCAGGGGCTGCTTCTGGGGCTTTCTGCCCATAAACAGAATGTTTGAAATTGACCTATTTTGATTTCCAGGAGTGGAGATGACAGAGAAAGCATTAAGTCATGTAAGAGAAATGGAAGAAAAATTGGGAAGAGAAATAAGAATGATGCAAGAAAATCATGAAAAGTGAGTCAATAGCTTGCAAAAGGAGACCCAAAAACACACTGAAGAAAACAACACCTTAATAATGGATTAACACAAATGGCAAAAGAGGCCCAAGAAGCCAATGAGGAGAAGAATGCTTTAAAAAGACAAATTTGCCAAATGCAAAAGGAATTTCAAAAACTCACTGAAGAGAATAACTCCTTCAGAATTAAATTGGAGCAAATGGAAGCCAATGACTTTATTAGAAATCAAGATAATATTAAACAGATCCAAACAAATGAAAAAATAGAAGGCAATGTGAAATATCTCACTGAAAAAACCACTGACATGGAAAATAGATCCAGGAGAGGTAATTTAGAAATTATTAGACTACCTGAAAGCCATGATGACAAAAAGAGCCTAGACACCATCTTTCAAGAAATTATCAAGCAAAACTGCCCTGATATTATAGAATCAGAGGGCAAAGTAAAAATGGAAAGAATTCACCCATTGCCTCTTGAAAAATATACCAAAAAGTAAACTCCTAGGAATATTATAGCCAAATTCCAGAGTTCCCAGATCAAGGAGAAAATACTGCAACTAGTCAGGAAGAAACAATTTGAGTATTGTGGAAACACAATCAGGATAACACAAGATCTAGAAGCATCTACATTATAGTTTCGTAGGGTTTGGAATATGATATTCCTGAGGTCAAAAAAGCTAGGACTAAAGCCAAGAATCCCTTACCCAGAAAAACTGAGTATAATGCTACAGAGGAAAATATGGTTATTAAATGAAATAGAGGATTTTCAAGCATTCTTGATGAAATAAACAGAGCTGAACAGAAAAACTGTCATTCAAATACAAGAAACAAGAGAAGCATGAGAAGGTAAACAGGAAAAAGAAATCATAACGCACTTATTAAAGTTGAATTATTTACATTCCTACATGGAAAAATCATAATTGTAACTCATGAGACTTTTCTCAGTATGAGGATAGTTGAAGGGAAAATATATATATATATATATATGAGGGTGTATGTGTGTATAAATATATATGTGAATGTGGGCATATGTATGTACATGTTTACATAGACAGAGGGCACAGGATGAGTTGAATATGAAGGAATGATATCTAAAAAATAAAATTAAGAGGCAAGAAAGGAATTAATTGGGAGAAGGAGAAAGAGAGAGATAGAACAGGGTAAATTATCTCATATAGAATTGGCAAGCAAAAACAGTTACAATGGAGGGGAAGAACAAGAAGGTGAAAGCCAATGGGACAACCTTGCTCTCATTGAATTTGGCTTAAGGAGGGAATAACAAACACACTAAATTGGGTATCTTACCTTAGAGGAAAGTAGAGGGGGAGGGAATAAGAGGGGGGTTGATAAAAGGGAGGGCAGATGGGGCCAGAGGGTAGTTAGAAGCACATGCTTTTAAAAAGGGATAGAGTCAAAGTAGAAAATAGTACAAGTGGGGGCGGGACAGGATGGAGGAAAATATAGTCAGTCTTTCACAATATATCCACTATGGAAATGTTTTCTGTAAACTATACATGCACAGCCTATATTGAATTGCTTATCTTCCCAGAAGGGGTGGATGAGGAAAGAAGAAGGGGAAAAAATCTGGAACTCAAACTTTTAAAGGGGCCAGCGAGGTGCATGTGGCAGAGAGTGGGGCAGCGCAGCAGTAAGTTGATCCACCAGCTGCAAGGGCCATTCCTAGGCCTATCACCCTAGGGCTGAGATCTGTAAAAGCTTGGTAAGAGCCAAATGAAGGGCCTGCCACATTGGCAGCAGCTACTCCTGGGATTTTCAACTCACAGCCTGGAAATTTAAAAAACCATCTATCTAAACTTCCAGGGTCCAGGATGGCAGAGTGCAAAACCAAGCACAAGCAGCTTTCCAGAATAATGCTACTGTGAACAGCTTTTAAAGTTCTGACTGCATGGTAGAGTGGAGACTCTATTTATTGTATTACAAATCAGAGCAAAACATTCACAGAAAATCAAGGTACAGCATTCACAATATTACAACTTACCAAATAAAATCAAAATACAGTATTCACAACAGCTTATCACTAAAATGACCACATAGTTTTCACCATAGTGGTCACAATGTTTTGAACAAAGTACATTAATTTAATCAATCAGTCATTCAATCATCTCAATCATTCAATCGTCCTTAAGGAGGTTTTCCTTCTTAAGGGATACAAAGTCCACTAGTCAAAGTTTTCCAATCATGGGGCACTAAGTTAACTCAATCAATCTCTTATTCTGTCATCATTCACTATTCGATCATCAGAAAATTCACAAGCCCTCTACCCCTAGGTCGCTAGTATATAACAATTTCTCAGTCAGTCCACAGTATTCAAGTAAAGTCATCTTCAGTTTGACTTTGGGTGGTCTCTCAGATTCCCTGGATCCCCTTCTATGGTCCCAGGCCCTACCTGGATACACCAAACTGTCACCTGGGTTCAAAGGCAGACAGCCCCCAGATCGTTATCCAGGTATCTGCACACTTCCTGTTTCACATTGAATCTCACAGTATCCATTCCATCTTAAATCCTTCACAGTCTCTGATCCCAGGAAGTTAAGACTTAACAAAGCCACAAACACTTTCATAAAAAGTACCAGCATCACAGTCATGTTTCCTCAATCTATGGCAGCTACAGCTGGCCCTTTGTCAGGTTTGGCAGCTCCTAGAATTTCTGGATGGCCCTTGAACTCAACAGCTCCTCAGAAGAAGCTCCAGCTGCTTCCCAGAATCAAACTGACTTCACTCAGGTTCCCAAAATCAAAATCATTCTCTCTCCATTATGGGGGGCCTTTCCTCTTCAACCTCCCTCCAGCAGCAGCTTCTGCCTCCACGAAGCTTGCTCTAAGAAGATCTCTCTGGCCCAGCAGGGACTTCTCCTTATATACACACAGGACATTAGTTCCTTCCTGTTTCAGCCAAGCCCTTCCTGTTATGTCAGCAAAAGGTGTTCATATCTTCTATTTCTTTAACAGAAGCTTGGTTAATTACTAAGTGTTAAGAACCTCTCAGCTTTGCAATACAAAAAGAACTTCAAAATTCATTACTATTACACAGAGTTATCCCAGCTGCTCCAATCCCCCCCCCCATCTGACTCTAAAAACACAGAAATTATTGCCCCATAGCAGAATTTTAAAATAGTGAAGGCTTGGGCATCCTAGAGGAAGGGCATGGCTAAAGTCCTACATCAAAATGGTTAAAAAAAAAAGCTTGCCAAGACAAAGACTCCAGAATCCTATTATTGTGAGTGAGCATAAAGAACCAAATTCAGGAGACAGCATTGACTCCACACCCACAACTGAAGCCTCAACAGGGAATATGAACTGGTCTCAAGCACAGAATTTATTCTTAGAAGAGCCCAAGAAGGATTTGGAAAACCAAATTAGAGAGGTAGAAGATAAAATGAATAAATCTTTTAAAATCAAAATAAAAAAATTAGAAAAACATTACAATGAAGAAAACAGCTCCTTAAAAAGAAAAAAAATGCATGAAATGGAAAAACATGTGTAAAAGGAGATTCAAAAACTAACTAAAGAAATAATTTGCTAAAAATTAGAATCAACCAAACTGAAGCTAGTGACTCTATGAGCCACCAAGAATCAGTCAAATACAACATCAAGAATGAAAAATTAGAAAAAGAGGTAAAATATCTCAAGGAAAAATAACCGACATGGAAAACAGATGCAGGAGAGATAATTTAAGAATTATGTGTCTACCAGAAAATTATGACGAAAGAAAGAGCCTGGACAACATCTTCCAAGAGCTCATCAAGGAAAACTTCACTTGGAATCAGAGGGTAAAATAATAATTGAAAGAATCCACCAGACACCTCCTGAAAGGGATCCTAAATTGAGAACTCTGTGAAATGTTGTAGCCAAATTCCATAACTATCAGGTAAAGGAGAAAATACGGCAAGCAGTCAGAAAGAAACAATTGAAATATTGCTGAAATACAGCAACGGTTTTATCTGGCAGCTTCTATATTGAACTATCAGAGGGACTTGAATATGATATTTCACAAGGCAAAACAGCTCGGGTTACAACCACGAATCAGCTATCCAGTGAAATAGCATACTCGTTCAGATAAGGAAATGGTCACTCAATGATAAAAGGGAATTCCAGATTTTCCTGATGAAAAAGCCAGAGCTCAATGGAAAATTCAATCTCCAATTAAAAGACTAAAGAGAGACATAGAAAGGTAACTAGGGAAACACACACACACACACACACACACACACACACCTTGTTATTCAGTAAGAGCTGTTTACATACCTAAATGGGAAGCTGACACCTGGTAATATGGAGAATTGTATACTAATCACGATATAGTATATTTTATAGGAATATAGATAAATAGAGTGGGTACAAACTAAACAATATGATGATAAAAAAAACTTATTAAGGGGCACAAAGGGACCACAATGGAAGAAGAGGAAAGAATGAAGCAGAAAAAGGTAAATTATGCCACACAAAGAAGCAGGAAAACTTATCAAAGTAGAGGGGAAGAAGAGAGGGAGATGAACATTTTGGGAACTTCACTCTCATTGGACCTGGTATAAGGAGGGAATGAGATAATCAGTTAAATATAGGACTCTATCAATAAGAGACATAAAACCTATCATAATAGAAGAAAAGAGGGGAGGGAAAGGAGCATTGCATGAAGATCTATTCTCATCAATCTTGGTTCAAGGAAGAAATAATATACTACATTAAGCATAAAAATTGATCACACTCTGCAAGCAGTAGGAGGGGGGAAGGGCTAAGAATAGGAGGGAGTGAACAGAAGGGAGGGAAGAAGTACCAAAGGGGAAAGGGTAAGAAAAGGGGGAACCAAAAAGGAGGGAATACAGAGGGAGGCAGTGGTCAAAAGGAAACTCTTAAGGAGGGGAAGTGAGAAGGGGAAAATAAAAGCATAAAAAGAGGAAGGAATAGCATGGAAGGAAAGACAGATACTAATTATAACTGTAAATGTGAATGGGATGACCTGTCCCATAAAATGGAGGTGGATAGCAGAAAGGATTAAAAACCATTATCCTACAATATGCTGTTTACAAGAAACACATCTGAAACAGGGGGATACCCACAGGCTAAAGGTACAGGCCAAAGTAAAAAAAAAAATTAAAAAATCAGGGTTAGTAATCATTATCTCAGACAAAGCAAAAGCAAAAATAGATCTGATTAAAAGAGATAAGGAATAAATTATATACTGCTAAAAGGCACCACTGAAAATGAAGCAATATCATTACTAAACATTTATGCACCTAGCTGGTACAGCATCCAAATTCTTAGAAAAGTTAAGGGAATTAGAGGAAGAAATAGATAGCAAAACTATATTAGTGGGTAACCTCAATCTCCCACTCTATGAACCTGATAAATTTAACATATAAATAAACAAGAAAGAAGTTAAAGAGGGAAATGGAATGTTAGAGAAGATAGATATTGTAGACCTCTGGAAAAAAACTGAATGGGGATAAAAAAGGAATATATGTCCTTCTCAGCAGTACATAGCACATACACAAAAACTGACCATGGACTAGGGCATAAAAACCTAACAATTCAATGAAGAAACACAGAAATGTTAAACGCATACTTCTCAGATAACAATGCAATAAAAAGTATATGTAATAAAGTGCCATGGAAGTACAGACTAAAAACTAATTGGAAACTAAATAACTTAATCCTAAAGAATAAGTAGATCAAACATGAAATTATAGAAACAATCAGTAACTTCATTCAAGAGAATGACAATAATGAGACAACATACCAAAACTTGTGAGATGCAGAAATAGCAGTTCTTGGGGGAAGTTTTATATTCTTGAATGCATACGTAAATAAAATAGAAAAAAATGAGGTCAATAAATAGGACATGCACCTGAAAAAGCTAAAAAAAGAATAAATTGAATATCCCCAATTAAATACTAAATTAGAAATAATGAAAACCAAAGAAAAGATTAATGAAATTGAATTTAAGAAAACAAACTAATAAATAAAACTAATAGCTGATTTTTTGAAAAAAATAACAAAATTGATAGACCCTTAATCAATATGACAAAAAAAGAAAGAATAAAACCAAATTACGAGTATCAAAAATGAAAAGGGTCAATCTACCTCCAATGAAGAGGAAATTAAAACAATAATTATTAATTATTTTTCCTAATTGTGTTCACATAAATTGGACGATCAATGGAATGGATGAATATTTACAAATATATAAACTGCACAGATTAACTGGAGAGGAAATAAATTATTTAAATTACCCCATCTCAAAAAGAGAACGAGAATGAGCCATCAGCAAAATTTCTAGGAAAAAATCTCCAGGGCCAGATGGATTTACTAGTGAATTCTATCAAACATTGAAAGAACAATTGATTCCAATACTCTGCAAACTATGTGGGAAAATTGGTGAAGGAGTGCTATCAAATTCTTTTTATGACACACACATGTACTGATACCTAAATCAGGAAGAATTGGACAACCAAAATGGACAACAAAATGCACAACCAAAATTACAAACCAATTTCACTCATGAATATAGATGCAAAATTTTTAAATAAAATATTAGCAAATAACTACAGTAACTTATCATAAGAATAATACACTTTGATTAGGTAGGATTTATTTCAGGAATTCAAAGATGCTTTAATATTAGGAAAACCATCAGTATAATTTATCTTATCAACAATAAAACTAGAAGAAACCACGTGATTATCTCAATAGATGCAGAAAAGGCTTTTGTCAAAATACAACATCCATTCCTATTAAAAAATCCGAGAAAGCTTTGGAAAAAAAGGAGTCTTCTTTAAAATTATAGGTAGCATGTATTTCAAGTCATCAGGAAATATTATATGAAATGGGGATAAGCTAGAAGCATTTCCAATAAGATAAGTGGTGAGACAAGGGTATCCACTATCACTCCTCTTATTCAATCTGGGAATAGAAATGTTAGCAGTAGCAATTAGAGAAGAAAAAGATATCAAAGGAATAAAATTAGGCAAAGAAGAGGCCCAGTTATCACTCTTTGCAGATGATATGATGATATACTTAGAGAATCCTAAAAAATCAAATAAAAAAAGTGATTGAGACAATAATATATCTGGCAAAGTTGCAGGATATAAAACAAATCCACATAAGTCATTGGAATTCCTATATATTTCTTTCTTTTTAAGCAATCAGGGTTAAGTAACTTGCTCAAGGTTACACGGCCAGTTATTTCTGGGTGTGGTGCTAAGTATCTGAGCCCGGATTTGATCCCCAGGTCATCATGATACTGGAACTGGTGCTCTTACTCGCTGAGCGACCTGGCCGCCCCTATTCCTATATATTTCTAATGAAATGCAACAGCAAGAGATAGAAAGAGAATTCCCATTTAAAGTTACTGTAGACATTATAAAATATTTGGGAATCTACCTGCCAAAACAAACCCAGGACCTATATGAACACAACTACAAAACACTTTTCACACAAATGAAGTCATATCGAACTAATTGGAAAAACATCAATTGTTCATGCCTGGGTTGAGATAATATAATAAAAATTATAATTTTACCTAAATAAAATTACATATTTATTTCCAATTTACCAAAAAATTACTTTATAGACCTAGAAAAAATAGTAACAAAATTCATTTGGATGAACAAAAGGTCCAGAATATCAAGGGAATTAATGAAAGGAAATGCTATGGAAGGAGGACTAGCCATACAAGGTTTCAATCTGTACTACAAAGTAGCAGTCATCAAAACTACTTGATACTGACTGAGGAATAGAGTAGTGGCTCAATGGAATAGATTGGGCACATGATTCAGCAGTCAATGACCATAGAAATCTACTGTTTGATAAACCCAAAGACCCCAGTTGTGGGGATAAGAAGTGACTATTTGAGAAAAAAAAACTGCTCAAAAAACTGGAATACAGTAGGGCAGAAACTGGGCATAGACCATTATCTAACACCATATACCAAAATCCAGTCTAAATGGCTGCATGATCTAGGTATAAATGCTGGTACTGTGAGCAATCTGGGACAGCGAGGAATAGTGTACCTGTCAGACTTATGGAGAAGGGAGGATTTTGTGACCAAACAAGAGTTAGAGAGCAGTATAAAATCCCAAATGGAAAATTTTGATTACATTAAATTGAAAAGTTTCTGTACAAACAAAGTCCTTGTATCCAAGATTAAGAGGGAAGTCAGAAATTGGGAAAGACATTTTGCAACCAGTGTCTCTGATAAAGGTCTTTTTTTCTAAAAAAAAATACAGAGAAATATGTCAAATCTCCAAGAATACTAGTCATTCCCCAATTGATAAATGTTCAAAAGATGTGAATAGGCAGTTTTCAGAGGAAGAAATTAAAGATGTCTATAAGCATGTGAAAAAATGATATAAATCACTAGTGATTAAGAATTGGAAATCAAAACAACTCTGAGGTACCACATCCCAACAGTCAGATTGGCTAAGATGACAAAACAGGGAAATGACAAATGCTGGAAAGGATGAGGGAAAATTGGAACACTAATGCATTGCTAGTGGAGTTGTGAACTGATTCAACCATTCTCGAAGGCAATCTGGAACTATGCCCAAAGTGCTATAAATAATTGCATACCCTTTCACTCAGCAATACCACTTCTAGGGTTGTATCCTGAAGAGGTTACAGAAGTGGGATGAATGCCTGTATGTACAAAAATATTTTTAGCCGCTCTTTCTGTAGTGGCAAACATCTGGAAATTAAGGGGATGCCTATAAATTGGGGAATGGCTAAACAATTTGTGGTATATGAATGTAATGGAATATTATTGTGGTATGAGAAATGAGGAGCAGATGGACTTCATATTTACCTGGAGAGAGTTTATACAAAGTGATGCTGAGTGAGAAGAGCCAAACCAGGAGAAATCTATACACAATTACAGACACAATGTATGTGTAATGACCAGCTTTGATTGAGTGGACTCTTCTCAGCAATGCAAGGCTATAAGACATCTCCAGAAGACTCATGATGGAAATAGATTTCTACATTCAGAGAAAGAACTAGGAAGAACTAGTTAGATGTGAGTTTGAAAGCAGACTGAAGCCAACCAACTAGTCTCTTTCTTTTTCTTCTTTGGTTTTGTTTCTTCTTTCCCTTGTTCAGCCCATCAGTTGCAATCCATCTTCAAAACCTGACTAATGTCTAATGTCAAAGTATCTGCAGATCCTATACTTGATTCCATGCTACCATGTGAGTGAGAAGGAGAGGGCGAGTGGGGGGTGGCGGGGAGAAAATTTGAAGCTCAGGGGAATGTGGAACTGAATCTTGTAAACTAAAAAATGTAAGCAAAAAATTAATAAAGCAAAAAAAACAAATTGAAAAAAAAGTTTTAAAACAGATGTTTAAAAAATAATATAAAAATAGTATGTAAGAGGTAGGGAACTCAGTTGGAAGACTGGAAGAACAATGGTGGCCCAGGATTAGATGCAGTTAGAGGAAAAGCAGGCTAATTTGGTATGTATTGCAGAGTCCCAAAATTATAAGGCATATCCTTTAGAGTTCATCTCATCACTTCTATACATGAAAATAATCTTGGCTAAACCATACTTAATAAATAGTCTTCTTACTTTTGTTTGAAGACCTCCCATGAGGTGTAACCCAGTGACCATAAGGGGCAGTAACAGAGCAATGGACAAGAGTTTGAATCTAACCTCTGACATTTCCTAGCTGTGTGATCCCGAGAAAGTTACTTAACTTCTTTTGGCTTCAGTTTCCTCATCTAGTAGATACTAGATAATAATAGTATCTACTTCCCAGGGTTGTTGTGAGGATCAAATGAGATAACATGCACAAAGTACTACATAAATACTAGCTGTTATTATGATGAATTTGATTGGCACAATGGGTAGACAACATGGTCTACCTCCAAGAAGACCTGAGTTCAAATCTGACCTCAAGTACTTCCTAGCTGTGTGACCCTGGGCAAGTAACTTAATCTGTGTTTGCCTCAGTTTTCTATAAAATGGGGATAATAATAGTGCCTGTTTTCCAGAGTTATTGTTAAGATCTAAAAATATATATTCGTAAGAACCCTTTGCAAGTATAGATAAATGCTAGTAATTAATAAAAAAAAAATAGAATTCTGCAAGTGTAAGGTAATGACTCTATGAGACATCAAAATTCAGTGCAAGAAAATCAAAAGAATGAAAAAAATAGGAGAAAATGTAAAATACCTCTTTGGAAAATCAACTGACCTGGAAAATAGATCCAGGAGAGATAATTTAAGAATTATCTGTCTACCTGCAAACCATGATTAAAAAAGAGCCTGGACAGAATCTTTCAAGAAATCATCAAAGAAAACTTCCCTGAGGTCCTAGAACCAGAGGGTAAAGAATACACTTATCACTTCCTGAAAGAGGATACCAAATTTAAAACACCAAGAAATACTGTAGCCACATTGCAGAATTATCAAGTCAAGGAGAAAATATTGCAAGGAACAGAAAGAAACAATTCAGATATTGTGGAACCACTGTCAGGATTACACAGGACCTTATAGCTTCTACATTAAAAGATCAGTGGGTTTGGAATATGATATTCCACAAGGCAAAGGAATTGGATTACAACTAAGGATAAACTACCCAGAAAAATTGAGCATAATCTTTCAGGGGAAGGAGATGGCCATTCAATAAGATACAGGATGTTCAAACTCTCCTGATGAAAGACCAGAGCTCAATGGAAAATTTGATCTTCAAATACAAGACTCAAGAGAGGCATAAAAAGGTAAACAGAAAAGAAAAATAAACATGTTAGTTAATAAAGGAAAACTGATTGTATTCCTATGTGGGAAGATTATCCTTATAAGTATATCTTTATGACATTTAGAAGGTACATACATAGGCAGAGCATATGAGGATGACTTTGATGTGCTTATAAAAAAACCTAATTAAGTGGTGAAAAGGGATTATAATGGGAAAAGAGTAAAGGAGGAGACAGAAAAGGGTAAATTGCATCACGTGAAGAGGCATAAATACATATTACAGTAGAGGGAAAGAAAGAAGAGAGAGGAGAATTATTTGAATCTTACTCCCATCAGATTTGACTCAAGGAGGGAATAACATACTAAATTAACTATAGAAATCTAACTTGTCCTATTGGCAGTAGGAGGGGAAAGGGGAAATAAAATAGAGGGGGATAGATAGAAGGCAGGGAAGAAATAGTAATGGGAAAGGGAAATACAAGGGAAGGAGTTAATAGAAGGGAGGGAAGATTGAAGGATGTGGTGGCCAAAAGCAAAACACTACTGAGGAGAGAAAGAGAGAAAGGAGAAATAAAAGCACAAATTGGAATGGGGGAGGGAGAATACAATGTAGAGAAAGACACAGATAGTAACCATAACTGTGAATGCAAATGGGATCAACTCTCCCATAAAACAGAAGTGTATAGCAGAATGGATTAAAAATCATACTGCTAGAATATGTTGTTTATGAGAAACACAAATGAAACAGAGGGTATACACACAGAGTAAAGGTAAAAGGCTGGAGCAGAATATATAATGTTTCAGCTGAAGTAAAACAAGCAGGGGTAGTAATCTTGATTTCAGATAAAGCTAAAGCAAGAATAAATCTAATTAAAAAACATAAGGAAGGAATCTGCATCCTGCTAAAAGCTACCACAGACAATGAAGCAATATCATCATAAAACAAATATGTACCAAATGACATAGAATCCAGATTCTTAGAGAAGTTAAGAGAGTTACAGGAAGAAGTAGGCAACAAATTATACTAGTGGGGGAACTCAACCTCCCCCTCCCCGAATGAGATAAATCTAACCACAAAATAAATAAGAAAGAAGTTAAGGAGATGAATAGAATTTTAGGAAAGTTAGATATAGTAGACCTCTGGAGAAAAATGAATGGGGATAGAAAGGAATATACCTTTTTCTTGGTGATACATGGCAGAAAAACCCAGAAGGACTTATGTGAATTGATACTGAATGAAGTGAACAGAACCAGCAGAACATTGTACACACTAATAGGAACTCTGTATGACAACTAACTTTGATAGATTTATCTCTTCTTAGCAATGGAAGGATCTAAGACAACTCCAAAAGATTCAGAATGGAAAATGCTGCCCACATCCAGAAAAATAAATATGGAGTCAATGCAGATTGAAGCTCTGTCTCTCTCTCTCTCTCTTTCTCTCTCTCTCTCATTTTGTTATTTTCCTCTTTCTCTTGCTTTCTCCCTTTGGTTCTACTTCTTTTTTATTACATGACTAATGTGAAAATAGGTTTAATATGAATGATATGTAGAGCTTATATCAAATTACATGCTGTGGGGATGCAGGAAGGGGAGAAATGGGGAGCAAATTTAGAAGTCAAAATCTTATGGAAGTAAATGTTGAAAACTAAAAATAAGTAAATAAATTAAATTTTTTTAATAAAAAGATTAAGAATTTGATCTTACAGTCAAGAAATCACTGTTCATCTTAGTGTTTTCCATTATTAGTAAAAATGCCCACTACCAGGCTAGTCTTCAGTCTGCACACTACTTAACAGGCCTACACAATACCATGCCAACTAACCTGGGATCATCACCACTGACTCCTCCCATTCTTTAATTCTGACTCTACTAATGAATCATCGACTTTGATAAGACAGCTATTGTTTCATTTTGTTGAGGCCCAAATCTCAGAGTCAGGTCATCATGGCTCCAAATACCACCTACCCATTCTCTTTACAGCTCCCTAGGTTGTTATTTCTCAGTAGGATATAAAATACTTGAGGGCAAGAAAAGATCGTCTTGCTTGGATTTATACTTCCAACACTTGTCACAATGTCTGACATGTCTTTCTCTATATGCTATATCAATATGACCACTTAGGATCTTGTGGTAAGCAATGGTGAACAGATTAAAAAATCAGAGAATAGCAGGACTTACACAACCATTTTTGCTAGAATATTTACTCTGGGGGTTGGAGCAGAGTTTAAGTGGGGGATAGGGAAGGAAAATTCTATATTCATTGCTATTCTTTTTTCAGTAACAGGGCTGTGCTGGAGCCAGCTCAAGCTGGATCTATAGATTGTTACATGTTCAATGTTAACATTTACACCTTGGAAATCCACATTGACTGTCTAAACTGGGAAAAGTGATAGAGAAAATGTTAATACTGCAGGTTAAACTTAACTGTGTGGTGAGGACTTTTTGAAAACTGGTTGCTAAAAATTTACCAACATATATGGATCAAGACCATAGCATTTACGAATGGAAGGGGAATTATAAATCATCTGCTATTATGTTATTATTTTAGAAATAAGGTAATAGGCCCAGATAACTTAGGTGACAATTTTTTTAAGAATAAGTCTGACCATGTCATGCTTTCCTGAATGAACGACATACATTTGGTACTATATTCGAATTTTCCTACCTTTCAAGTCTTTTTATACTTTACTCAGTGTCTATGATTCAGCTACACTGTCCTGCTTCTGGCCTATTCCTGGCAGTCCTTATACATTACCGCTTATCTCCTGTCTCTGTGCCTTTGGAATGACTGTTCCCAAAGTATAGAATTTTCTGCCTTCTCACTTCTTCCCCTCTTGACCCTACATTCCACTTTGGCTTCCATTGTGTTTCAAACATTTGATAGCTGTGTGACTCTGGACAAATCACTTCATCTTTCTAGGCCTTCATCTATAAAATAAGGAAGTTGGACACAGTGGCTCCTGATTTCCCTCCTAGTCCTAAATCAATAACTCATTGGTACTAGGACCTTGGATCCAATGCTTTTTACTCTTACTTCTTGTTACCTTCCTCTAGATGACTTAGCTTCATCAGTTCCCTCAAAACCTCTCTCTCCTCCATTCTCTCCAGCCAACATAAATTTTTCCTCAGAGAAAAAGAAGGTTGTAGACAGCGTTGACTCACCATTCCTTCCTGTCCTCTCTCAACCCATGACACAGATTTGCTCCTTGTTTTCCTCTCACTTTTCTGGTGACTACTTTTCATTTTCTTTCTCGGGTTGGTTTTTGTTCTCATTCATAAATGGGGAATCTTTCACTATCCCACTCTCTGTTTACAATTACCATGGCAATCCTCTTTGTATTTCTGGTCTCAATGATCACTTTTCTTTTCTATCTCTTTTTCCCTTCCTCCATTCCCCCCTCTCCTCCCGACTGTCTAGTCATATATTTCGTTCTGTCTTCTTTAATTTAACCTGAATATCCTGGTACTATTATCTCAAATATAATACATACCAAAGGGAATTCGTAATGTTGTTTCTTTACCCTCACTCCCAAATCTTCCCCTTCTCTTCCTGGAATCCTTAGCTCCCTCTATAACTCAGCTCAAGATCTACTTCCTAAGAGATGTAACTACTATTTGCCTACCCTTATCACTTCCCAAATCAATTTGTATTTATTATCTCTATTTACTATGTTTTGTACTTATTTGTCTACATGTTACTTTCCGCAGTAGAATAGAAGCTCCTTGAGGACAGATGCCATTATTGTATTCCCAGTTCAGTGTTCATGGTAGTCTCTGACACATAGTGTATACTTAATATATGTTTGTTGAGTGGAAATGAATTATATTAAGCAAACCTGAGTGATGCCTTTTTCTTTTTTGAAATGAATAGGGTTTGAAACATTGGGTACCACTGCCAATGAACTGACATTTACATTTTTTTAAGCTCTTCACTCTGTACTGTGGTGCATATAGTTAGTGCCAACTACCAATGTCCATGTACAATTAGTTACGATATTTGGCATGTTTGAAACCTATTGAGCATGACTATTGGTCAACATGCACAAGCCAAGACCACACATTTAGAAGGTTTGTGATCTGTTCTGTTCTCTCAGGCTGGAATTGTGTAGCCACAGAGGACAGCTATGCCATAGCCAAGAGGGAAGCCAAGAGAATGAGATTTTAGTGCCAATAATTATCAGTCACCAGGGAGGAAAGCCAACAGCATTAGTTGCAGTCTTATTATTTCTAGTGAATAAATCTTGGTTTTAATTACATTTTTAAAAAATAACCTATAAAAATCCTATCAACATTGTTAGTGACATTTTCCCCACTGAATTGCCTAAACTAAAATGAATGCTATACTACAAAACCTTGTAACTATACCTCCATGCAAACCTAGAGTAAGAGATGTGTCTGACATTTTCTAGGATTTGACTCAGCTTTTACTAAAGAACAATCATCAACAGAAGACAATAAAAAGCCAGTATTTCAGCTGTTTCAATTATTCAATGGTGTGCGTGTGTGTGTGTGTATGTGTGCCACACATGTACACAAAAGCACATGTACATACAGGAGCACACAATCCAATGGGATAAAGGGTTTTATGTTAAGGATGTATATATCTTCACTATATTGGTTATTTCAAAGCATAAAGTGTGAACAAATTCAGATTGTGACTTACAGAAAATCAGCCATCACTACCAAGTAAACAGTTATTAAACCATAAATGCATCTGCTTAATTTTTTCCCAGGGAAATTTTACAATTTAACTATTATTCAGAATAAATGAGTTTCCTATCTTCTTCAACAAAAGGTAGATGCAGTGAGGCAGAATGCTCCCTAATTGAGATTTACAATGCTGAAAGGAAATGTAGATATTGGAAGCTGCTCTCACAAGTAACAATATTGGTCACAGTAAATTATGAGTAAGAAGGTATGATCTTTTTCTAGGTTAGAGAGACTGTATCAGATAGTGGATAGAGAGGTGGGCTGGAAATCTTGGGCTTGTTGAGTGCTACCTCTCACACACAGTGCCTGCCCTGGACCAGTTATTAACCTCTCTGGACTCTAGGCAACTTTCTAGGATTATAAATTGCAGATAAGGTGCCTTGGTAAACATGAGTTCCTCATCTGGAAGTTCTCTATACTACTGAAATCACAGGTCCAGTTTAATTGTTCAGGAGAAAGTGAATAAAAGCAGTTGATTGTGTAATCACTGACCACTCATGTAACCCTGGGCAAATCACTTAATCTTTATGGCCCTCAATTTCCTGTTGTAAAAAAAAAAAAAATGGGATTAGACTAGATGCTCTCCAAGGTACCATTCAGCTCTGAATCTTCTGATAAAAAGTTCCTGTGAATTTTTTTGCTTACTTTAGTTAATTTATTAAAGGTTTTAACATTCACTTTCATAAGTTTTAAAATTTTTCCTCTTCCATTCCCTCTTTCTCCTCAAGATGGCATGCAATTCATTATAGGCTCTACATACACATTCCTATTAAACATTTTCACTTTAGTCATGTTGTATAGAAGAATTAGAACAAATGGGAGTAACCATGAGAAAGACAAACACAAAACATAAAGCAAAAAACAAAAAGAAAATAATCTGCTTCAGTCTGCATTCAGAATCCATATTTCTTTTTCTGGTTGTGGACAGTGTTTTCCATTGTGAGTCTTTTGGGATCATTTTAGGTCTGTGTATTGCTGAAAAGAGCTAAGTCTACCAAAGTCAGTCATTGCACACTGTGGCTGTTATTGTGTACAGTGTTCTGCTGGTTTTGCTCACTTCACTCACCATCAGTTCATATAAATTTTTCCAAGGTTTTTTGAAGTCAGCCTGTTCATTCCATTACATTCATATACTAAAACTTGTTCAGTCATTCTGCAATTGATGGGCATCCCCTTGATTTCCAGTTCTTGGCTACCACATGTGGGTCCTTTTTCCATGTTTATGATCTCTTTGGGATACAGCATTAGCAGCGGCATTGCTGGGTCAAAGGGTATGCACACCTTTTACAGCCCTTTGGGCATATTTCCTAATTGCTCTCCAGAATGATTAGATCAGTTCACAACTCAACCAAAAATCTATGTGTTCCCTTTTTCCCACATCTTCTCCAACAGTTATCATTTTCCTGTTAGCCTGTCTGTTAGGAGCAATGTAGTGCCTCAGAGTTCTTTTGATTTGTATTTCTCTAATCAATAGTGATTTAGAACACATTTTCATATGACTATAGATATCTTCAATTTCTTCCTCTGAAAACTGTCTGTTCATATCCTTTGACCATTTATCAATTGGGCAATGACTTGTGTTCCTGTAAATTTGACTCAGTTCTCTACATATATTAGAAATGAGGCTGTTATCAGAGACACTAGTTGTAGAAATTCTTTCCCAGTTTTCTGCTTTACTCCTAATCTCGGTTGCTTTGGCTTTGTTTGTACAAAAACTTTTAAATTTAATGTAATAACAATTATCCACTTTGCATTTCATAACATGCACTATCTCTTGTTTGCTCACAAATTGCTCCATTCTCTATAAATCTGAAAAATTAACTATTCCTTTTCCCCCTGATTTGTTTATAGTATCAGCCTTTATATCTAAATTGCAAAACCATTTTGTCTTTATTTTGACATACAGTGTAAGATATTGGTCTATGCCCAGTTCCTGCCATATTAGCTTCCAGTTCTCCTAGCAGTTTTTGTCAAATAAGGAGTTCCTATGCCAGAAGTTGGTGTCTTTGGGTTTATTAAAAAGTGGATTACTATAATCATTGAATGGTGTGTCTTGTGTACTTAACCAATTCCACTGATCTATCCCCACTATATCTTAACCAGTAGCAAATAGTTTTGATGAATGTTGCTATGAAGCATTATCATTGTTTCTATAAAGCAGTATAATTTGAGATCTGATATGGCTAGGCCACCTTCCCTAGGGTTTCTTTTCATAAATCCTTTTCATATTCTGGATCGTTTGTTCTTCCAGATGAATTTCAATATTTTTTTTCTAGTTCTAGAACATGATTTTTTGGTAGTTTGGTATGCCAGTGAATAAGCAAACTAATTTGGATAGAATGGTCACTTCTATTAAATTAGATCAGGCTACCCACGAGCAACTGGTATTTTTCCAATTATTTATATCTTACTTTATTTGTGTGAAAAGTGTTTTGTAATTGTGTTCATAAAGCCCCTGCATTTGTTTTGGCAGGTAGATTCCCAAATATTTTATAATGTCTACAGTAAATTTAAATGAAATTAATACTTCTATCTCTTGCTGTTGGAGTTTGTTAGTAATATATAGAAATATCAATGATTTATGTGTTTATTTTATATCCTGCTACTCTGATAAAGTTCTTTTTTATTTCAAGTATTTTTTACTTGATTCTCTAAGTACACCATCATATCATCTACAAAGAGTGATAGTTTTGTTTCTTCTTTGCCTATTCTAATTCCTTTAATTTCCTTTTTTCTCTTATTGCTAAAGCTAATGTTTCAAGTACCATATTGAATAACAGCAGTGATAATGGATGTCCTTGTTTCACCCCTAGTCTTATTGTAAATACATTTAGTTTATCCCCATTAAATATAATGCTTGCTGACAATTTTAGGTAGATGCTACTTAACATTTTAAGGAAGGCTCCATTTATTCCTATGCACTCTAGTGTTTTTAATAGGAATGGTTGTTTCATTTTGTCAAAAACTTTTTCTGCATCTGTTGAGATAATCATATGGTTTCTGTTAGTTTTGTTGTTGGTATGATCAATTATGCTGACAGTTTTCTTAATTTTGAACCAACTCTGCATTCCTGGTATAAATCCTACTTGATAAATTGCTGTAATATTTTTTGCTAATATTTTATTTAATTTTTTTGATCAATATTTATTTATTCATTGCTTTTTGGAGGGTAATTGGGGTTGTGACTTGCCCAAGATCACATGGCTAATTTTTGTGGTAAGTGTCTGAGGCCAGATTTGAACTCAGGTCCTCCTGACTCCTGGGCTGGTGCTATATTCACTTTGCTGCCTAGCTGCCCCTACATCTATATTTATTACGTAAATTTGTGTATAATTTCTTTCTCTGTTTTGACTCATCCCAGTTTAGATATCAGTACCATATTTGTATCATAAAAAGAATTTGGGAGAACTCTTTCTTTGTCAGTTTTCCCAAGTAGTCTATATAGCGTTGGAATGAACTGTTCTTTAAATGTTTGATAGAATTCACTTTTAAATCCATTTGACCCTGGAAATGTTTTCCAAAGGAGTTCATTGATGGCTTGATCAATTTCTTTTTCTGAGATGGGGTTAAGTATTTTGTATCCTTGTCTGTTAATCTAGGCAATTTATATTTTTGTAAGTATCCATCCATTTCACTAAGACTGTCAAATTTATGGGCATACAGCTGAGCAAAATAATTTTAATTATCCTTTTAAGTTCCTCTTCACTGGTGGTGATGACCCTTTTCGTTTTTGATATTGGTAATTTGGTTTTCTTCTTTTTTTAATTAAATTAGCCAAAAGTTTTTCAATGTTGTTTTTTTTTTTTCAAAAAATCAACTCTTAGTTGTATTTATTAGTTCAACAGTTTTCTTAATATCAATTCTATTATTCTTCCCTTTGGTTTTCAATATTTTTGACTTGGTACTTAATTAAGGATTTTAAATTTGTTCTTTTTCTAGACTTTTCATTTTATGCCCAATTCAGTAATTTCCTTTCTCTATTTTATTTATGTAAGCATTCAGAGATATAAAACTTCCCCTAAAATCTATTTTCCATACATCCTGTAAGTTTTGGTATGTTGTCTCCTTTGATTTAAAAAAAAAATTACTTGAAAGCTTTTTATGACTGGGGCAACAATTTGTGGGCAAAAGCCCTTGGGAGCTGCTGAAGATGGAGAGCTCAATAGGAATTGGGTTAAGTGTATGATAGAAAAGTCAAATGAAATGTAACAAAATTATAGTCTATTCTAATGCAGCATCCAGAGTGAGACAAACAATAGTTCACAGACACTGTATTTTGCTCAGATCATATAAAGAGCGTTATATTTTTGTTGGGAATCACATTTTGGTAAATAAATTGATAAATTGGAATGTGTTTGGAGAGAGAGCAGCTAGGTGGCATGGTAGAGGACTGGGCCTAAGGTAAAGGAGACTCATCTTCCTGAGGCCAAGCTATAGGACCCTGGGCAAGTCACTTAACCCCATTTGCCTGTTTACTCATGTGTAAAGTGAGGTGGAGAAGGAGATGAAAAACCGCTCGAGTTATCTATGCAACAAAACAAAACTAATATGCTCACAAAGAAAATGAATGAATCAAGAGGTGAGCTATCAGGAAAGAGAGATGAAACCATACCAAAAGACAATTGCTTGAAGGAAATAAGGATATTTATCCCAAAAAAGAAAAAAAAATACAGTAGACATATTGACTAAATTAAAATATAGTAACTTTTCTAGTAGAACAGGTTAGGTATGCTCTTTTGAGCCTCAAAGGGCAATGCTAGGCATTTCAACTAAAAATAAGGAAAAACAACTAAAATTTAGAGGTAAATGAACTACCTTGGGAAATCTTCAAAATCTAAGGCCAAATTAACATTTGTTGGAGACATTTCTGAAGGTATTTATGCTTCAGGTGGGGTTTGTACTAGGTCCCATCCAAAGTCTCTTCTAAATTTAATACTGTACAATTAATAACAACTAGCAATTATATAGTGTTTTTTAATTTGTATTTATTCTTAATTTACAACATTCAGTTCTATAAGTTTTTGAGTTCCAAATTTTCTCATCCTCACTCCCTGCCCTCCTTCCCCATGACCGCATGCAATCTGATCTAAGTTCTACATATACCTTCACATTAAACATTAGTTAACTTGTAAAGAAGAATTATAACCAAGGGGATGAATAATGAGAAAGGAGAAAAAAACAAATAAAATGAAAAAGAGAGAAAGGACTTTGCATTTATATAGTGTTTGAAGTTTGCAAAGTACTGTGCAAGTTTAATCTCATTTTATCCTCACAGCAACCCTGGTAGGTAGGTGTTTTTATTATTTGCATTTTACTGGTTTAAAAAAATTGAGGTGGGGAACTTCTCTAAGTTCACAGATTGTTAATGCCTGAGACTAGACTTGAATTTGAATCTATCCACTCTGCCACTTAGGTGATTGGTCATAATCATCACCATCTCCATCATCACCCATAAATTCACATTTGTATTATATTTGACTAATTACAAATTCAATTAAATGTTTTATTAAAGGTCTTCTATTTTTATGATAATTTACTTTCCCACAACCTCCTTGTTTTTGAGGGTTTTTTTTTTTGCAAGAACTACGTGAAATATATAGAAACGGTAGAGTGGTATTTCTCCCCATTTTTTTTTGAGAAGAATTTCAGTTTAAGAGAATTTGTGCTTATTTCAGGGTCAAAAGAATAGCAAATGGCAGACAGAATTTAAATCCATGCGATCTGATTGTAAACCAGAAGTCTTTCTTCTTTTTTTTTTTAATTTTATGGCAATTTTTAGTTTACAACATTCATTTCCATGAGATTTTGAGCTACAAATTTTCTCTGTCTTTTCCCTACCCATCACCCCAAAACTGTGATTCCACTGAATATTCCTTCCCCCAATCTGCTCTCTCCTATATCGTCTAACATATCCTTTCTAACTTTCTGGTAGGGCAAGATGGATCTCCATACTCCAGTGCCTGTTTATCTTATTTCACAGTTGCATGTAAAAAAAACAACAACAACAACAACTAATAATAATTTTAAAAATATTTGATTTTAAAACTTTGAGTTACAGATTCTTTCCCTTCTTCCCTCATCACCCACCCTTACTAGGTAGATGAGCAATTCAATATAGTTTGTACATGTGTATTTACACAAAATATTTCCATACTGGATATATTATGAAAGTCTAACTATATTTCCCTCCATCCTATCCTGCCCCCCACTTGTTCTATTCTCTACTTTGACCATTTCCCTTTTTGAAAGTGTGTGCTTCTAATTACCCTCCTCCCCAATCTTCTTATATTTCTATCATCCCACCTCTTACCTTCTTACCCCCTACTTTCCTGCAGGGTAAGATACCCAATTTAGTGTGCATGTTATTCCCTCCTTACGACAAATTCAATGAGAGTAAGGTTAACCCATTCCCATTTGACTTCCTGTTCTACCCCTCCATTGTAACAGTTTTCTGTTGCCTCTTTTATATGAGATAATTTATTCTATTCTGCCTCTCCCTATCTCCTCTCATTATATTCTTCTCTCACCTCTTAATTGTATTTTTAAAATATCATCCCTTCCTATTCAATTGATCCTGTGCCCTCTGCCTATGTACACTTGTACACATATATACACATACACACATATGTATTGATATGCACATATACCCTCCTATAGAGATAAATATATATGTATGTATACATATACATACACACATACATATTATATATATATATATATACATATATATATATTTCTATTCCCTTCACTTATTCTCATACTGAGAAAAGTTTCATAAGTTACAATTATAGGTTTTCCATGTAGGAATGTAAATAGTTCAATTTTGATAATCTCCTCATGATGTCTTTTCCCTGTTTGCCTTCTCTTACTTCTCTTGCTTTTTGTATCCGAATGTCAAATTTTCTATTCAACTCTGTTTTTTTTTTCATCAAGAATGCTTGAAAGTCCTGTATTCCACTGAATGACCATATTTTCCCCTGAAACATTATTCTCAGTTTTTCTGGGTAGATGATTCTTGGTTTTAATCCTAGCTCCTCTGAACTCTGTAATATCATATTCCAAGCCCTTCAATCCCTTAGCGTAGAAGCTGCTAGAACTTGTGTTATCCTGATTGTGTTTCCACAATATTCAAATTATTTCTTCTTGGCTGATTGTAATATTTACTTCTTGACCTGGGAACTCTGGAACCAGACTATAATATTCCTAGGAGTTTTCTTTTTGGGATATTTTTCAAGAGGCAATAGATGAATTCATTCAATTTCTATTTTGCCCTCTGGTTCTAGAATATCAGGGAAGTTTTGCTTGATAATTTCTTGAAAGATGGTGTCTAGGCTCTTTTATTTTTTGATCATGGCTTTCAGGTAGTCTGATAATTTTTAAATGATCTCTTCTGGATCTATTTTCCAGGTCAGTGGTTTTTCCAGTGAGATATTTCACATTGCCTTCTATTTTTCAATTGTTTGGATTTGTTTCATAGTATCTTGATTTCTCATGAAGTCATGGCTTCCATTTGCTCCAGTCTAATTCTGAAGGAATTATTCTCTTCAGTGAGTTTTTGAAATTATTTTCCCATCTGGAAGATTCAGCTTTTTAAGGCCTCTTTTGCCATATGAGTTATTCTATTTTTTAAGGTGTTATTTTCTTCTGTCAGGTTGTTGACTTGCTTTTCATGATTTTCTTGCATCATTTTCATTTCTCTTTCCATTTTCCCCCCACTTCTCTTCCTTGATTTTCAAAATCATTCTTGAGCTCCTCCATGGCCTGTAAGCAATTCTTATTTTCCTTGGAAGCTTTTGGTGTAGGTCCTCTGACTTCGCTGTCTTCCTCCCATTCCACACTTTGATCCTTTTTGTCCCCCAAAAAGGAATCTAAGTTTTGATTGCTGTGCTTGCTTTGCTTCCTTTCCTTGCTCATGTTGCCACTCAATTACTTTACTTTTGAACTCTGCTTCCAGAGAGGAGAACTTTGTACCAAATTTCTGGGGTTTTAGCAGCTGCCGAGCTATTAGTTGGGCACCTTCTCTGCAGATACCACAATCTCTGGATAACTGGTCACACACCCCAGGACCTCCTCCCAAGATAGTGATCCAGATCCAAGCAGATTTGAGTAAAAGAGATTGCTCTCTGAATGATCACTTGTTCCCTCTACAATATGCAGGCCAGGAGCTCTGATGCAGTCATGTGGAGGAGGCTGCTCCACCACCACATCTCAACCACCTCTAGCTTTGGGGGCAGCAGCTGGACCATAATTTGTCCCCCGCAGTTCCAACAGAGTTCCACACTGACTTCTCACTTTGTCTTTCCTTTATGTGTTGATGATTCAGGAAACCACCACAGCTGCTGGTGAGCCACTCTCCTCAAGTCCTCTCCAGCTGCTGATGGTTGGGCCCTCCCTAGGGCTAAAACCATGGGCTCACATGGGGCTGGGCATGGCTCCCAGCCTGCTGTGATAGCCCATTCCTGTCAGCCTACCAGGCTGCATTCAGCAGAAAACTTATTTGTCTCTGTCACTTTGTGGGTTCTGTAGCTCTAAAATGTGTTGAGTCACATTTTTAGGTTTTTGAGATGGTTATGGGGGGAGTTCATGGAGTTTACTGCTTCTATGCCTCCATCTTGGTTCTGCCATGGTCTTTCTTCATTAACATGGGAACACAGAGATAGAGGTTCAGGGAGAATTTATATAATAACTATGATGAATTCACTAGGAAAATTCAAAAAGCCATTTTCTGAAAAAAATTTTACAGAACATGGACTGTAATTTTTCTTTTAAGTTTAATTTATAGAAGCATGCAAGTGGAGAGCAATCAGAGTTTCAAAGTGACAAGACTTTCACAGCTAAAATTACTTTAAACAAATAAGGGGTTTTGAATTTTTTTCCCACAGGAAAAAAGATATGTCTAGTCAAGCACAATGCTTTGAAAGTATGAATGAATTCATGAAATAAAGATATAAATTTAAAGATATCCTACACTCAAAGTCTCAAAATCAAAGAGAATTTTTAATCGAAGTTCCGAAAGAACAGCACATTCTGTTCCATAGGCATTCATCCAAATTATTAATTTTTATTTACAATATTATAGTATTTGCTATATTTATTACTTATAAAACAAAATTGCTATGCTTGGTCATGTACATTTCCCTACCACCATTTCTACTTCTGTCACAATATAGTAACTGATATTTATATCTATTTATCAATCTATTAGTCATTGATGAACATCCCCACAATTCATTAGCATTGGGAATCATGGTAGCCAAACTTCCTCAACCAATGATGACCTGAAGTAAGGCTACAACATAGTTTAGAGAGTTGCCTGAGATGTTCAGCGATGCAGTCAGTCTGTGTCAGAGACAGATCTTGAAACCAGGTGTTCCAAACTCAGAAGACTGCTCAATAATTTCTTTTTCATAGCACCACTGTATATTCAAACTATATTGTGACATGTATAATATATGATTAAGTACATACATTGTTTGTTGATACATAAGCATTTGGTTCAGACTTAGTATTTCATTGATGGAAGAAACTCCTGATAAAGAAATCTTCCCTTAACCCGTGTAGTCAACTGTTCAACAAGTTATAGTTTTAGAGAATTGCCTAGAGGCACTAAAGGATTACATGTTTTACTTAAGGTCATAGAGTCAGTATATGTCAGAGACTAGATTCAAACCCAATTCTTTTTGGCTCCCATTTGGCTTTATGTATTAAATTATGTTGTCTCTCAATTATAGTTAATAAAATAGAATTAGGATTTGGCAAACTTAATTGTATTCAACAAACATCAAGCACTTTCCTATATTTAAGGTACTGTGTTAGGTGTGGGGTGATAAAAAAATTAAAACCAATAGTTCTTGTGCCCAAGGAACAAACCTTAAGGAATGTGGGGGTGGGGTAGGTGATACAACATGCACATAGGTAAGTGAGTACCAGGTAATTTAAGGACACTCCCAATTGGGATATCAGAGAAAATTTAAAAAAGCTTTGGCCTCTGTGATCAATGTATAATGCTGCAGCCTGTCAAGAGGGTTTTGCATTTTATAAAGGATTCGTAAATCCGTTCATCATGTTGCTGATTTTTCTCTATTGTCCTTGCTGAAAGTGGGCTTCTTCTGAAGGCCTAGTTTTGGTATGCCCCTCTCCACCATCCCTTGCCTTCATCTTCTCTTAATCCTAGCTGTCTGTTTTCCTCCTGTGTTTAATTGTCAATTAACTAATTAAACAGGTACGATCATGGCTGCACTTTTGTTTCTTCATTTCTCAACTTTCTTTTCCCCAGAGCTGTATCCTATTCTACAACCATTCATTTCACTTCTCTTTGAAATTCAGGACCGAACTGATACATGGGCCTCTGTTTGCCAGTATAGTTGAGTTCCCCAGAGGACTCTGCCCAGGTATTAGCTCTGAAAAACAGGAACCTAAAGATGTCCAACCATAGGAGACATCACTTGGGCGAGGGGAGGTGGGACTGAGGCCATGCAGGGTCGATAGGAGCAGTAGGGATGGTGAGTTGCTTTTCATTCATTCATTCTTTATCCATTAATTTAATTAATGACCTGTCTATCCATCTATGTCCATTCATTCCCTTGTCCATCTGTCTATATTTATCTAATAAAAATTAACCTGATTCAGGCTATTTAAGTTTTCCTATATCTGTCATTGTTGAGTTTCTTGAAATTTAGGACTCTTAACTTACATTATTTGGCGTGGTGGTGTGGATGAAGGAGAGCTTCCCTCACTCTGCCACCTTCCAAATAATCATACTTAGATTACAAACCTGCCAGATTAATTCCCAACTTCAGTCTCTCCCCTTACAATAAATACTTTTGTTCCTTCAAAAATATAATTTCCACAATTGTATTTTCATTCATTGATAGTTTTATGTGTGACATTAGATACTTTATTGCACTTCTCTGAGTCTCTGTTTTCTCAGCTGTATGTTGAGGGTCTCATTCTCTTAGGTCTCTTTTCAGCTCTGGGAGCAGAGGTTACTCATTTTCAAGTACCTTTCACCTCTTCTTACAAACTCTATAATGACTCCCATTTGCCAAGTGAATCAAGCTAAAACCTTTCTTGCTGATTTAGCTCTTTTTTTCTTTTCTTTTTATGAACTTGACAAACATTCACAAACACAAACACTTCCTCATTCAAAGAACAGCGAAAAGATGACTGCGCATGAAATGCGAAACTCCACAAAATACAGTCTGATGTTTGTTTACTTGGTACCTTGTAAACATAACAGTTTGGGGTATATTGTAAATGTAAACAGTTTTTTTATTGCTCATCTTGTCTCACTCTGAATTTCATTCAGCTCTCTTGTTTATTTCTTTAATAATTCAATGGCTCTATTTTCCAAATTCCCTCCTAACTCTACCCTTTAAAATGAAATAAATGCCATGTCTTATGACAAATAAGAAGAGACACAAAACAAGCCCACACACTGGCTTTGTCTGAAAATATGTATGTCTTATTTTGTACTTTTAGCTCCTCACTTCTGGGTCAAGAGGTAGGCAGCATCTTCCGTTTTCTGCAGTTGTGATGGGTCACTGCATTGATTACAGGTCTGAAGTCTTTCTCAAGTGTTTTCCTTTACAATGTAATAAATCTTTTATAAATTCTTATTATGCTTATTTCACTCTTCATCATTTCATGTAAACCTTCCCAGTGTTCTAGCAGCAGCTTGGTGGAACAGTAGATAAAGTTGTTGGAGTTAGAAAGACCTGAATTCAAATCTAATCTTATTTACATCCTAGCTGTTTGACTCTGAGTTCATCACTTATCATTTGCCTCAGTTTCCTCAACTGTAAAATGGGGATAATAATAGTACTTACTCTGCAGGACTATTGTGAGGATCAAATGAGATAATATTTGTAAATTCTCAGTGTAGCATCTAGCACATAGTAAATGCTATAAAAATGATTATTCCTCCCCCTTCCCCAGGTTTCTCTGAATTTACCATTTTTATCATTTGGTTTTTTTGTAAGGGGGAGAGGAGGATATCAGGGTTAAGTGACTTGTCTAAGGTCACACAACTACTAAGTGTCAAGTAGCTGAGGCCGCATTTGAACTCAGGTCCTCTGACTCCAGGGCCAGTACTCTATTCACTGCCCCACCTGGCTGCCCCCTTTATCTTTTCTTATAGTGCATTAAATCCATATAGTCCATTGAATCCATGTACAATAATTTATTTGGCCATTCTTCAACTGATGGACGTGTTTCCATTTCTTTGCTGCAATGACTTAAGTTAGTATGTGTATATTTTTATAGTATATTGAAGAATACACCCAGTTTAGTGATTTTTTGAATATAAATCCAAATAGACTTCCAAATTATCTAAAACCAATTTGTAAGTCCACCAATATTGCATTAGTTTGCCCATTTTCCCACATCCTCTCTAACACCTATCATTTTTTTCTATTGTACATTAAAGATGTATTGTTGGATAGTTTTAGTTAATTGCTTCAACATCTATAAGCTCTATAAAGATAGAAATGTCTTAAACATTTACATCACAACTACTACAATGTTAAATATATTCTAGGTATCAAGCACATACTTAAATGATCTAGTCAAGAAACTGCATAGATATTGAAACAAATATTGTATAGATTGAATATAGCTATTGAAATCAGACTTGAACCCGACCAGATGATTTTTAAAATCACTGACAATAAAGGAGTTTGACAATTTTTTTAACCTTCTATTTGTTTTTAGTAGGATCAGTTCAGACATCTTCTAAAGACCTAGAATGACTCATGGGAAATACTGGCAGAAGCAGAAAGTGCAAGAATATTTTGGCTTTGTTACCCCAATACATTTTAACACAAATTCAAATATCCTATCTTCTGCTCCTCCAATCCTGAGCCTGACTGCTAAATATTGCTGAAGAACTGAAAAAAGCGTGCATTGGGCCCACTACAATTTCAAGTCATTTAATCTCACTTAGTTCTTTACTACTGCTTAGCAACACTTATGTTTATTTCTAATTAACTTTCTACTCACCTCCCCACATTGTTTCATAACCTTTCTATTCTCATTTAAATCTCCCATCTTACCCTGTTCCCTCACTCCTTGCAGATGATTACTTCATAAACGATTAAGCCTTATGCAGTTCTTGCCTTCTCAATGGATGGAGGAGGAAATGGGAAAAGAGAGAGAATCAGAAATTGAAATTAAAATAAAATTGAATGGAATTATAAAAATATTAGCTCTTCTGATTAGTTCCTTAACTCACTTCTCAATGACAAAATCCTCTGTTTACTATGTATTTATCCTCTCTTACTTGTCTACTCTCTCAGATGTTCTCTTCTAACCAAGAAAGATCACTTCCCTTAGACTTTGATACTATTTCTTGGAAAGGATCATCTATTCTTGTCTAACACTTTCATTTTAAATAAAAGAAAGCTGAAGCCTGGGGAGATTAAATAATTTGTTCAAGTCATACATCTAGTAAGTAATGGAGCCAATATTCAGACACATTTTAAAAAATTCTCAATTGATTATTCTTTTTTCTGGTCCCTCAGTCAAATATTCTTTGTCTTACATTTGAAATATCTTCCTCTCTACTTGTTCCATCTCCTATATCTGTGATGCTTTTCAAGTCTTCTTTATCCTATTAAAAATATCTTCCTTTGACCTTGATAGCCTCTCACCTTTCCTTTAAGCCACAATCACAAAAGATTATAGATATAAAAACAGAAGGGAACTCAGAGTTCATCTAAGCTGAACTCTCCATTTTTCAGAGGTGAAAGCATAAGTCCTAGAGAGGCTAAGCAATTTGCCAAGAGTTCACAGATAGTAAGTGGCAGAGCTGAGAATGAAATTAGTCTTGTGACTCCAAGCTAAGCACATGTTCCACTGTATCATTATATCTTCTTTAAATGTCCTCTCTTTCAGAGATTTCTAGTTATCAGTCTATGTTTCACGTCTCATTTTCCATACTATGGACTTATTCCTTATCCCCCTGCAGTCTAGCTATGGTCTCTACTTCTCCACCAATACTACTCTCTTGAAATTCACTAATAACTTGTTGATTGTCCTTCAAATGACTTTTTTGAGTCTTTACCTTCTTTTAATTCCTTATAGCATCTGTCAAAATAGACCACCTTCTCTTTGCAGCATGGTGTAACACCTGGCAGCAGGAACACCTGGGTACAGGTCCTGCCCCAAACACATATTTACACGCGAACCTGGGCACTTCACCTAACCTCTCAATGCTCTAAACAGCTAGCTTTCTGAGAGTATACATTTCAGGAAAAGTATTAACATGCTTTGGTAAGGAAGTTTCTCATTGGAACGTCCCTGCACCAATCTCTATCCCTCCTCCTTTAACCGATACTCTACTCCCTTGATTCCTTGTACTTAGGTGTGTGTATTTTTTTGTATCTTACTATATATTGTAGCCTATTTAAATTCATCACATTAATTGGATGCTATTAAATATTTATGTTCTCATTTAAGCAAAAGTGCTACTTTTACTTTTTAATTATTATATATATATTTTTTTGCTTTTTGCAGGGCAATTGGGGTTAAGTGACTTGTCCAAAGTCACACGGCTACTTTTTGTGTTGTGTCTGAGGCTGGATTTGAACTCAGGTCCTCCTGACTCCAGGGCCTCTGCTGTATTCACTGAGCCACCTAGCCACCCCAAAAGTGTTACTTTTAGAGAGAAAAAATCAATATCTGTTATTATGTGCTAACATTCTGAAACTGAGGTAACCAGTCCTGAGAAATATGTAATTGGGTTATGCCATCATAATTCATCCAAATTAATCTACTGTTGACTTGGCAACAACTACATAAACTACAGACATGTAGTGGTTAGAATAAAATTAATCAGGCAATATAAGAACATACATGCTTTATAAAAGACTACTGAGTGGCATAAAATGTCACAATACTCTTTCAGAAATTAAGGCTAAGAGATTTTTTGGGGGGCAGAGGATTGATGTAATATATAGTAGAGCTTTTCTTAGAATTAAGATTGTTTCTCCTTAAGATCTCCTTATCAATTGTCAACATTTTCCCACAACCGTAGAGAATCTGCCTGAAATTCACATCTGCAAAGCAATGGACTGTCTGTTGATAAAGTGCTTTTTTGTGTACTACAGGCATTTTGGAAATAGCTTTTGGATCAAACTAAATGAGTTCCAGTATAAATAAAGAACCTGAGAAATTGCAGCCGGCACTCAGCAAGATATTGATGTGACAGCTGGACAGATGCAGTGTGACCCCCTGCAATTGATGTTTTGTATTGAGTGCAGGGTCTAATAAAATGAGTTCTATCATGGAACTCGAGTGTTCAGTGAAATCTGTATTAAACCTTAAATATGAGCTTTGACTGCTGCTGTAGGGAGGGGAAACAATAAGATGGAAAGCCATAACTGGAATTGTTGTTTGAATCATATTCAAGCCTCAAACAACCATGTTAAAATATGCATTTTCTCTTCTAATCAAGTTTAGAGGTGAAAAAATGTTTGTATTGTATATTTTGCCTTCTGTGAACATTATTTCAAAGTACACTGAAACATAATTTACATTTTTCCAAGCCTCTGGCATGTTTTCCAGCCTTGTAGATTTTACAAGAGCCCCTTCAAAGTCACATTTCATTAAATTTAGACCAGTTTCAAATGGACCTCCCTGCATAGCCACAGTTAACCTAAAAAAATTGGGGGCAAAGTGTTCTTTTGAGCTTTTTTGGCTTCCCATGTGGAAACCAGAACAGCTGGTTGCCTAAAAGACTACACCACTCAGAATTGAAAAATCTTCTATTTCTTGTGGATTAGATAGAAAGGGCAAGGAAGCAGATGGAAAGCTCAGGGTAGCTGATATATATATATATATATATATACACACACACACACACACACACACACACACACACACACACACACACATACACATATGTATATATATATATATATTATTGAATGAAACTCAATGTAACACAGGGCCATTTTGAAAAATAAGTACCTTCTTAGAAGATTGTCTGCAAGTTCAAGTCTAATATCTTCATTTTATAGATGAAGAAATTGAGGCCTACAATGATTAAGTGATTTCACCAAGGTCACATATTTACTAAGTGACTATTATGAGTTTTGAACCCAGCTCTTCCTTACTCTAAGACCAATGCCTTACCTACTCTACCATGAAAATATATTGTACTTTTGTGTAGGCTTGGAATTTTTAAAAAACCAAAGTAATGCTAATATTTTGCTAGTGTGCAAAATTCTTCACATATACTGAAGAGAAAAGAACACTTAAAAAAGCCACAAGATATTCAGGTTCACATTCATTTGACCTAAGGCAAAGGCAAAGGTATGGGAAACAGAGTTTAGTTACTTTCATATGGAGAGAAAATTCTTTCATTCTTTACAATTCCTATATGTAAGAAGGAGATAGAGACTATGCACAGTTATAAGATTTGCCTATACCATTTAATCATCAAATTGTGTATTATAGCTTGATATAGCTTTACCTATGCATGTATGTGCATATGCAGATTATATATACATATGCATAGGTATACTCATCAAATTTGGTCATGCCAATGTGGATATGCTATGTATAAAGACTGTAGGATATAATGGAGTCAGCATCAGAAAAACATGGCTGTATTTCCAATTATGCCATATGATACTTGTAACAGCATGGCTTGGAATCTAGTCTTTTGTCAACTTGGGTCAAATGACATCATCACCATCATCATCATCATCATCATCAACATCATCATCATCATCATCATGTAACTAGGCCTTATTATTGATAGTAGTAGTACTTGTAGCAGTAGCAGCAGCAACAGTTAACTATAAGCCAGATGTTGTGCTAAGCACTTTACTATTATTTTTTTCATTTGGTCCTCACCACAACCCATCCCTGAGGAGTAGGTACTATTATTTTTACCTTACAGATGAAGAATCTGAGGCAGATAGAGGTTAAGTGATTTGTCCAGGGCCAAACAGCTAGTAAATGTTTGAGACCAGGGTTGAACTCACATCTTCCTGATTCTAGGGCAGCTACTATATCCACTGCACCACAAAGATGCCCCTGCCTCCTCTTCCTCTTTCTCCTTTTTCTTTTCCTTCTTCTGATATTCTTTCTTTTGCCTCTTTCACTGCTTCCTTTCTTCCTACTAATGCTACTATTTATGTAGGTTATTATTATTAGTTATGTATTTTTATAGTATTAGGATACATTCCCACCAGGATATATTTACTATTAGATTCCAGTTAGTAGTGTATACATAGCAGAGGAAGAGAAGGAAGAGGAGGTGTTACACAGTGATGCTTTAAGGTTTGTAAAGTGAATTATATGCTATCTCATTTTGTTCTCACAACAAACCTGTAAGCTAAATGCTATTATCCCCATTTCACAGAAGAAGGAAACTGAGACTAAGAGAGATTAAGTAACTTACCCAGGGTCACACATCTAGTGACTGAGACGGGTTTTCAAACTCTGACCTTTGTGATTTCAAACCTAACTTTCTATCCATGGTGCTACCTAAGTTGTCCCGCAGTCTGCCTAGACTGTCTACTGAGACTTTCAGTAAATTGGCTGAGATCACACAGCTAGCTTTCTTTAATGTCATCTTCCTCCATTAGAATATGAGATCTTTGAGGATAGGGACTGTCTTTATTTTCTGCTTCTATTTGTATCCCTGGTGCTTACTATAGTGCCTGAAAGAAATAGCAATGACTTAATAAAAGCTTGTTTTCTGGCTGACTGATTGTCCTGTCTACAATGAAAGAGTGAATGGTATAATGGGAAGAATCCTGAATTTAGTGGCAGAATATCTGGGCCCACATTTCAGATATACTTTTTATCTTTCATATGGCCATGGGCAAATTAACTGTCTAAGGACTCAGTTTCCTCATCATTGACAGTGTTAGACTAGATGACCTTTAAGAGACCTTTTCCCACTTTCTGATGATGTTATGAAAAATGAAGCTAGGCACCCAACTGATAAAAGTTGTTGACCTGAATTAACTTCAGGAATTCAAAGAAAGAGGAAGAATGGCTCCTTATAAACCTCAACTGTCCAATGAGCTTTTACAGTGGTGGTAGAGGTAATTTGAAAAAGCAAACCCACCAATTGAAAGCACTCCTATCAAAAACAGTTATATAGAAAATTAATGAGTAAGGAACATGACACGAAAAGAAAGAATCAGAATGGGGTAATAGGAAGGGTTTAGAAAGAACATATATATATGTATATATGTAGTATATATATGTATATATGTAGTATATATATGTATATATAGTATATATATTTATATGTATATACATATATATACATATGTACGTGTGTGTGTGTGTGTGTGTGTGTGTGTGTACATACACTCAAAAACAAAGAAAATGAAGGTCTTACAGAATCGGGTATGGGAAAATCAAATTGAGCTGATCAACTTTACCCAAAAGATAAAATAGTAGTAGTATGGATTAAACATTTCAGAACTGATGACTGATGGTAATCTCAAAAATAATCTATTCTAAGTCCCTTATTTTTATAGATGAGAAAACTGAGCCCCAGAGTGAGCTGTAGCATACAAATGCTAGATATTATCATTGCTGTTGTTATTTTTAATGTTATTACTACTGTTCAAGGACCTAGATTCAAATCTGATCTGTGACATTTATTAGTTACCTGTTTGAGAAGTTACTTAAATTCTCTTGGCCCCCATTTCCTCACCAATAAAATGAAAAAGATGGACTTAATGACATGTCGAGTTCCCTTTTTGCCTAAATTTATAATCTTAGATTATCAGCTATGTGTGACAATTTTTCATCTTATTTTGCTTTTAGGTATTGTGCTATTTAGCTGTCTTCTGAGGTTCTGGATTGTTCACGTGGAACTCTGGAGTACTTTAATTGTTAATTACTGTGTAGGTGTCATTAAATACTGTGCAATTTAAAGTGTTCATTAAAGAACAGACTTTTTTTTTTGCTTTTTTGAAGGGCAACTGGGGTTAAGTAACTTGCCCAAGGTTACACAGGTAGTATTTTTGTGTGGGTGTTAAGTGTCTGAGGCCAGAACCGAACTCAGGTCCTCCTGACTCCAGGGAGAATGCTCTACTCACTGTGCTACCTAGCCACCCCTAAAGAACAGGCTTTTATTGTTAGGTTCCATACCTGAGCGATTTTGGGAATAGGTGATGGATTCCAACTCTGACACTGACTAATTGTGTGACCTTGGGTAAAATCTATAGCATCTCAGAGTCTTAGTTATTTTTTTGTTTGTTTTTGTTTTTAATCTGTAAAATGGAGGTAATAGCACTGGCACTTCCTCCTTTACAAATGAGAGTTGTTTGCTAACTGATCCATTTAAGCTCACGTGGTCATCAGTTCGTTTTCAGTGAGCACACCTTATTAAGGACCAATGCCATTCTTCTTTCTTCCTCTCAATTTGGCATGATCCATAGTTAGGATATTGATATGCTTATTTTGACTGGTTTTCATTTTTTAAAGGAAACTTGTCTATACTAATAAAATGATATATGGTATGATTAATAATAATGCAACATTTAAATCACAAAAATTCGTATGGGAACAAGTTCACTGGTCCCCCACCCTATGAATCTCTTTTAAATGTAGAATTGCCCAGCTGAACTGTTTTTAGCAGAGTGTGCACAAAATATTCATGATGCAGTCACCAGGGAGACTGATCTAAATAGCATCTTAAATCTTAATCTTTCCTGGATTGTGATATTACTGGGCTGGGATTCCAGTTAACTATATTCACTTTGGATCTGAGCTTTTGCTGTGGCTGCATAAACGCTAAATACCACTAGCCTAATCATAATCAAAAATTGTTAATTTTGTGGAAAATTGTGATTTTTTTCCACTTTAACTTACAAGATATATTCTATGCTTCTTAAAAAGGACAGTTATTTACCTTCTACATCATGCAATCCATAGCTTTAAAAAGCAATTACTAAATACAATTAGTGAGATTCCAAATCACATACCTATGCTACAAGATTTAAACACTGAAAATATAATAAAATATAAATATGAACTATTCATATGAAATATAAAAATAAAAATAAGCAATTGAACAATCATGTATGGATTAAGCATTAAAATATAATTAAAATTATATTATAGGATTATAGATCTAGAAGGGAACTTAGAGGCCCTCAGTCCAACCTCCATATTTGAAAGATAAACTGACATCCAGATAGGTTAAATGACTTACCCAAGTTATTACAGTTACTTTCTATATAAACATATTATATAAATATATATGTAGAAACTATATATAAAGTGTGTGTGTGTGTGTGTGTGTGTATGTAACATAGGGCATACAGGCTTATATTATTAATAACAAAAACAAAAACAAAGCATGCTGAACCTTCACTAGGGTCCAGAATTCTCTCCTCTGATTATAAGTGCTCTATAAATACTAATTTGAAAAGTGCTGCCATAATAACCAGAAGATGCCAGGTTCAAAGTCTGGATTACACCACTTAATAAGTCTCCGACTGTGGGCAAATTGCTTCATTTCTCTGGCTGGGCCTCAGTTTCCTTATCTATAAAATGAGGAAATTGAATTCAATTATTATTTTTCTCGTTATCCATGTTTTGCTGTGCATTCAATTCAAATTGTCTGTTTGCTATTTCCCAATCAGCACCTTTCACCTCCTCACCTCTGCACATGTTTTCACCTATTTTCTCTCCCTCTTAAAATCTCTATTATCCTTCTTGGCTCCACTTGGGTGCAATTTCCTATAAATCAGAAGCCCTTCCCACCCCACCTTGCTTTAATGTCCTTCCTATCTTCAAATTACCTTATGTTTAATTATTTATTCAATTTAGGTAATGGGGTTAAGTGACTTGCTTAAGGTCACAAAGCTAGTATGTGTCTGAGGCTTGATTTGAACTCAGATCCTCCTGACTCCAGGGTCACTGCACTATCCACTGTATCTGCTGTAGCTTCCCCCCCACTTATCTTTTGTTCACATGAGGCTCTCTCAGAGAGCTTAAACATACCCAGAATCACAAAGCCAGAAAGTGCCTGATTTAAACACCAGGTCCTGACTAGAAGTCTGGGTCTTTATTCACTGGGCTACTCAACTTCTCCCAAAGTTTTGCCTGGAGCACTCAGAAGTGAAATTACTAATCCAGTGTCTCATAGCCAGTATGCAACAGAGGATTTGAAATCAGGTCTTCCTCATTTTAAGGTAGGCTCTCTGCCTACTATGTAAAGCTGTTTCTTTATACATACAGACTAAAACTGGTTGCCTTTAAGAGTGTCAATGGATTCAGAAATCAATAATGAGATTTTGCTTTTAGTTCTCTCAGTGCATATATATTCTACATTATATTATAATATTTTATAATATATATAATATATATGTGCTATATATAATAAAATATTATAATATTCAGATATGTGCCATTTTACTCTTCCCTTCCATAGACTATAAATTCCATGAGGGCAGTAACCATGTCACATTTGTATTTGCAACTTCTTCCATCCCTAGCAAAGTATACCAAAGTCCTACACAAAAAGAATGAATAAAAAGGAAGTGAGATGTATGGTATTACCAATGGCTCCTGCCAATTCATAGATCTTTTTATAGAATATACAAAAAATCATGACCTCTGTCTTACACACACACACACACACACACACACACACACACACACACTGGTGTTAATATATACCAACACAGCTGTAATAACATTAATAATAGCATCCAGAAGCTTCCTAGCATAGTTTCCGTTTAAGGCAATATCATACTTGGTTTTGTCAAGATTAGTTTGTTTTTCAAATCTTTGTGAGACTCTGCTGCTGGTGTTTTCACTCTACTCTTAAACAATTGACAACTGATGAATATCCTTTTATTGTAGAAGATGTCAACTTATGGCTCTGACTAAAGGCCATTTTGAATCTCATGTTGACTATCACTTCTCCTGTTCCATCTAACAGAAGCTAAGCAATAGCAATTTGGCTACTTTGAAGTTACTTTTGCCATTCCCTGACCAGGGCTCTTATCAAAGGGACAGTGAGAGTCTGATAGCCAAGACCAGTAAAAGAGCTCAGGAAACTTGAATATTAATCATTTGAAAGTGACTATATGTGTATATGTACATATATATATATATATGTATGTGTGTGTGTGTAAAACCATTTTAAACATGCTTTTATCAGTTCTTTCTCTAGATGAAGTTACATACTTGAAATCTTTTTTTCCCCCTATTCTACTATGTTATGGAAGTGCTTGTTTTATTTCTTATGTTCAGAATAAAATAAAGAAAAATAAAGGAAAGAAAGAAAGTGACCTAATTCTACTTAGAATAACTAAGACTTGCCTAGATCCCGTTTACAATTACAGAAGGATATCAAATGTAGAGAAATAGTAGTTACTGTGGTACTAAGTTCATATAAGCAAATTCCATATGGGATATCTTTTTGCTTCAAAAGGTTCCTAGGACATTTCCAAGTTTTATGTCTTGATAGTTTTGTCTATGTCATAGAATCTAGAAAATAAATACGTTTTATTTCTATAAATGAGTTTTTCTTGAGGGCTTATCCCTCAGTGGCTGAATAGAAGGAACAAGAATTTAAGCATTGATTCTGTGCTAGGCACTATGCTAACTACTCTGCAAATAGTTTCATTTAATCTAAACCATAACCCTGTGAGGTAGGAGCTATTCTGATTCCCATTGTACAGCTGAGGAAAATGAGGTGGACAGAAGCAATGACTTGTTCATGCTCACATGATGCCAGATTTGAATTTAGGTCTTCCTGACTCCAGGCCCAATGATCTATCTACTGTGCTGCCTAATTGCCTCTTGTGGAGGACACAAGAGATTATAAAACGTGGTACTTATTCTAAAGGATTTATGCATATGAAACAACTAAACAAGGCAGCACAACACATAACTGAATCCTAAATTGTGAGTTGTTGGCAAATGAAGTCATGCTAGGAAAGTGAAGGAATCAGGTAAACCTCACTACAATCTGAGTGTTTTCATTATCATATAAAAAAGCCCAGGAATGTCAATCTCATCTTTTTTTTTTGCAGGGCAATTGGGGTTAAGTAACTTGCCCAAAGTTACATGGCTAGTTTGTGTGTGTGTGTGTGGGGGGGGGGGTTAAGTGTCGTTAAGTGGGTGTTAAGAACTTGGGTCCTCCCTACTCCAGGGCTAGCACTTTACTCAATGCGCCACCTAGCCGCCCCTAGGAATGTCTATCTCAAAAAGGCTTTGAATTGACTTTTAAAGTCCAGGAGAGTGTTAGGTTCTCTGGAAAAGAAAATCACCTTGACTCTGGGTTTAGATTGTGTCAGTGATTTTCCTCCATTACTCTTCTTCTTGTGAGAAAGGAAGAAGGTTCAAATTGGGCAAATAGTCATTATCTGGTTTATAGTCTATACTTCAGAGATTAAAAATTGGAATAGAGTGTTCTATCTAAACCAGGTGAGAACCCTGGCAGAGGGACCTCAACATTTTGGAACCAAGGAGTCCAAAGATGATGTTGTCTATCATTTGTTTTCAAAGGGGGCCAATAAGATGAGAGGGTGATGTCTTCAGTTGTGAGTGAATTGGATTTAAGTGAAAAAGAGTTGACTGAAGTTTTCAGACTCATTCTCTCTTTCAGAGTCTCTGAAGTCCAGCTTCAGTAGCCTCCCTATAGCGCGAACCCATCAACAGGTTTGAGGCCTGTTGGTTACACTCAACCTAGTTTACTCTTCTTGGCTTCCTTGCCTCCCTTCCCCTCCTCTCCCTTCCCCTCCTCTCCCTTCCCCTCCTCTCCCTTCCCCTCTTCTCTCTTCCCCTCTCCTCCCCTCTCCTTTCCCTCTCTCTTTATTTCACTCCCCTCTTTACCAATATAAGTTTCTTGAGGGCACAAAATACTTTTGACTTTTCAAAAATTATTCTTAGCACAATAAATGCTTGCTGACTGTTCTATGAGCTATCCCAGTTCATTCAAAAATAATTCCCAATTCAGGTGTATAGGACAAGAGACTTGCTCCTTCTCTGCGCTCAGCTAAGACTCAACCAACCCCTTTACCCTGTTAAATAGCTCATACATGCACATAGTTGGTGGAAGAGTTCCTGACAAGTATTCTTTTTACCACCTTGAGGATTCTGACAGTGTCAAAAAATGTTTAGGTCAAGATACTGAAGGGCAATAACCCACAAGTCCAGACCCCAAAGGAAAAATATTTTAGGCAAGTATTTCTAAATTCACATCAGTTACAATTATGTCAAGAATTCCAGGCCAAGCAATAAACTAAGCAATGCATCCTCCCCCACCCACTTTCTTTTTTTTTCCTTCATGAATTCATTCCTAGCTTTAAATGTCATTGGAAATCTGTTGAACTCAATCCATATACCCAATGTCAGCTATTACATTCATAGGGAAGAAATCTCAATGATTTTTATCCTTATACTGTGGAGCAGGCGTCTAACTCCCATATTCAGTCACTGCTGCAATTTCCAACTTAGTTTTCAGGGCATTCAAGAGGGAACAAATTGCAGTCAACTGGCCCTAACGTGAGAAAGTCATGTGTGCCTCTGTCATTACAGAAAACTGTGTATTTCCTGAAGTGTTCTGAGACGAAAATGACCACTGTGGGCTTCCACCAATGGACAGGAGACCAAAGGCCTTGCTTATTTCCTACCTAGCATACTTAACCATCAAGTGTCTGATGTCTAATGGTTTTGGAACCTCTTGGATATTCTCTCTTTTGTTTTGATATTGAATTGTCCAATTTTACTTTATTTTCAATTTTTTAAACCATCTTAAATCCTCTTAGAATTGGAGAGTGAATAAGTAAATATTAATTAACTAATTATTTTACCAATGCCTAGGAAAGGGAATATCTTAGCCTGCCTGGAGCTTTGGTAGGACTCCCTTCATCTCAGGTGCTTATCCCTAATTTATCTGGAGTTAATCTTGCCTGTAAGCAGTTTGTATGTTGTCCCCTCCTTTAGACTGTAGCTCCTTGAAAGCAAGGTCTTTTACCTTTAATTATATTCCCAGAGTTTAGCATAGTGCCTGACCAGTAGCATGTGCTTATTAAAGTTTGTCAACTGATTAATTGGCTCTATCTACATAGTAACGTGCTATGACTTATTTAGGCCCCTCTTATACCTTGCTATTAGTGATCCTTTGAATGAGAAAGCGCTTTCAATCCCTCAATTTGACATCTCTCAACCTGAGTCTGTAGTATACAACTATGTTGAAAGAAATATGGAAAAGCATAAATATGGTGGAGAGCAAGACATACATTAGCTCTGCAAAAGGAAATAAGCTGAGCCAAGAAAACAATAAGCAAAATAATGTAAGCAACCAGACAATCAGTAAGCATTGCTTTAGAACTTACTATATGTTAGTCTGCTATGTGTTGGGGACACAAAAACATGCTAGGGAGTTTGGGGGTTGGGAGGGAGATGGTGAGCTAGCAAAGGAGACTGAGGAGCTATTCTTCAGGTTGAAGGAGACTTTAGTATCCTTAAGATCTAGAAAAGAGGTGTCAAATACATGCCCTGTATACCACATATATCACATAATACTTCTGTGTGCTCAAACCATATTAAAATGTAATTAGGAAATATTTAGCCAAATGAAAATAATAATAAAATATAAACAATGAGAATATGTTGTTTTTAAGACAACACACAGCCCACAAGGGTATTTATTTATGGTTTGGTACCCCCCCCTTTTCAATTTTTATTTAAAAAAATTTTTTGAGTGGGAAAGGCAAGGTAATTGAGGTTAAGTGACTTGCCCAAGGTCACACATCAAGTAAATGTGTCAAGTGTCTGAGGCCAGATTTGAACTCAGGTCCTCCTGACTCCAGGGTCAGAGTTCACTGTATCACCTAGAACACCCTTTTCTATTTGACTTTGATATTACTGATTTAGAGAAAAGAGAGTATTTAGAAAATAATGGTGAAAGATTGCAGAAAGGTCAAAAAGGATGGCATGGAAATATATCAAAAAACTTCCTTTATAATTTACCTGAAAAATATTCATAAATAACATTTTCTTTAACTTAAAACCCTTTGAAGACTTTTCCATTTGGTGATGTGGGTACAATTAAAGTTAAGATTTTTCTTACGGAAATGGATTAAGCCCATTTAACTCTTAAGATCCATAGGAAGATCAACCTAAGGGCTCTATACTTTTTTTTTGTATTCAAGGTTTCAATACTGATCAGGACAAAGGAAACAGGGTTTTTATTTGCTTGCTTTGTTTTGTGTTCTTTAAGGAGAATGCTCTGGAAAGGAAATGAGTGGTTACTATTCTAAAATGTTAATGCAATACTTTACATTATTATATAATATGTGTATATAATAATATAATATGTTATATATTATGATATATAATAATTTATAAATAATGTAATATGTTGTCTACAATATATAACATATAATTATTTTAACATGTAATCTTTTTCCTTGATCAAGATTTCTAATAAATGCTCATTTAAATTACCTAGTGGTAGAGAGTTATATCTTAACACCTCTCAAAGCTTGAGATGCTTAGATATTTGATTAATTTTAAAATACAATAATTTCTTTCTTTTTTTTAATGCTTTATTAACTTCTGATTTACATCGTTCGTTTCCGCCAGATTTTGAGTTACAAATTTTCTCCCCGTTTTTCCCCCACCCATCCCCCCAAAACAGCAGTCCCACAGGATATCCCCACCTCTGATCTGCTCTCTCCCATATTTTCTCCCATACCCATTTCAACTTTTCCATTAGGGCATGGTGGATCTCTATATTTCCCAATAATTTCTAATAGAACATTGCCTAAAACGCCAAATATGGTATTAATATTCTTTTCTTCATAGAAGAGAGTAAGAAAAGACCATTAGATCTGGCAATTAAGAGATTACTGAACAAGCTAGGATATTAGGCAGATACTTTCTTAAATCTCCAAACCCCCTGATTTAATTTATCAAAAATCATTTATTATGTGTTTACTATGTGCTAGGGAATGTGCTACATGCTGGAGATATGAATGTAATAAGGGGGTTGAGAACTGAGTATCATCTCAAATTTGTAATTCAGGCCTCTCTCAGGTTTGGGAGAGATTTGGAACTATCTCCATCTGTGAGCTGGAAGGTAGGCTTAAAAAGAAACATAGCTTTCTTTAAATTCCCAGCTCTCAGTTTAGTGCCTGACACATAAGAGGCACTTAATAAATTCTTGTTGCCTGACTTTAAGACAGACTGAAAGAAAGGGGCAGAAAACCTCAAGAAGTGTGCAGCAGAAACAAAAGGGATCAAACTCCCTGACAAACAAGGCAACCATTAGAAAGGGAAAAAAACAAGTCAGTAGCATAGGGGAAACAAGTGCACAGGGGCAGATGTCTTTCCCCCTTCCTACAGGAATCTCAGAACAGAGGATTATCATAAACTACAAGTTGTACCCACCTCTTCAATGACTCAGGAAAATTCTTCCAAAAAATTTTGGGGGAAGGGAATAAGCATTTATTAGACACTTGCTTATGCGTCAGGTTTTTTTAGAAATAGTATTTCATTTAATCTCCCAACAACCTGATAAGGTATTATAATGGTAATGGGGATTAGAAGACCTTCCCTGCCCTTAATAGGCCAAATATAATCACATGGAGCCCACAGGGGGAAGAACTTGATGAAAGGGTGGAATAGGAATTAGCAAGAAAGAGCCTGAGAGGGCCAAAACTGCTGGGAGCAAGCATCATGGAGGCTGAGCAGCTAGCACAAGTAAGAGAGGGGCATTTTTGCTTAAGGGCACCTGCTTTGTTTTGAAGTGCTAACAGAGGGAAGGCTTGGGAAGATTGGGAATGTTGGTGTTTGCTGCATTGGTTATGTGTACCAACTTTGTGCTTACTATGATGAATTTGGCTTTCTGTTATTTGAAAAAATGCTTTAGTTCTGTCCTCCATGTGGAGATTCTGTTACATTTTGTGATTCACAACTACACCAGCATATTCATAGCTGCCTTGGGCTCTGTGAATATTGCATTGGTGTTATATTTGGTGATGAAGATGGGGATTGCAAAATATCAGACCTCTATTTGGAAGCAAAAGGAATTTAAAGAAATGGCTATCCCACGATGGGAGGATTTGCTTTATTCCTCCATAACAAGAAAATGGCCTAAAATAACAGGGCTCTGTGAAAACTGGGAACCAGGGTTACAGAAGGGAGAACGCAGAGATTTGGAAAGCTGTTTGCAAGGAATACCAATAGAACTAGGGAAAGAACTGGCTGGGTTGTGTAGGAGAGGCTGGGCCTTGCCAACAAGTCTTATATGTAAGAGTGGAGATAATCTGCTGGAGGAGAAAGCTCAGATGGAAAGACAGTTGGCTGGTTTGCATGAGAAATTTTCTGTGCCACAGCATTCAGGCTCTCCTTTAGAAAAGAAAGCTAGAGGGTCCCAGGTGGTAGAAGAACAAGCTACTGTTCATTTAGCTACAAAGAAGCAAAAAACTAACAGAACGATTGTGCATGCAGCAAAAGTACAAAAGTACAGGCTGGGCATAGTTGCCCTGACAACTTCTAGGAGAATATGTGGGAGGAGAATGGAACAAAGTTAGAGGAGGAGGAGTCTTCTAATGTAAGAAGTTTGCCCTATACTAATAAGAAAGCAGAAGAACCTCCAGGGCCAAACAGAATTCAGGGAGATAACTGAGGATTTCACTCAACAAGAGATTACTAATATATTAAGTAGATTCATCCAAAGAATGGGAGAGTCTTTAGTGTCTTGGATGGTAAGAATCAGTGATGAAGGAGGTGGAGGAGTATCACTAGATAGTGTGGAGTACTTCAAATTTGTAGGCATTAGTCAGAATCCTTTTGCACACCAAGCTTTTAGGGATTGCCATATGCAAGGAGGTAACAACACAACTAATCTGTTAGCTTTAGCTGCAGCGGGATGCAATAAGCAATATCCTACTGACTCTGTTTCCTGGGGGAGACAGACCCTGGTACTCCATTAGAAACTGTATGAGAAAGCTAAAGGAGGAGGTAATGAAAACTGCTATCATGGCTGGAGATGCAAATGCACATCACAAAATCCCCTGAGAAGTTCCTCACAGAAATATCATAGTGAAGATGGCTTCTCCTGGTTAGTGACTGAAGAAATAGCAAGAGGAAAGGTCCCAGCCCAAATCTGGCAAATAAATTATATTGGTCCCCTACCACAAGATAAAGGATGCAAATTTATATTTACTTATGTTGATACCTAAGTAACAATGGGTCACATTTCAAAGGTAATAACATGAAGAGGTATTGTATACTAAACAATATGGAATGGATAAAACATATTCCATATTATCCACAAACATTTTGGTTAATTGAAAGAATGAATGGACTATTGAAAGAACAGTTAAGGAAATTAAATTCTAATAATTCATATCAATATTGGAAGGATAATTTTTCATGGCTTTATTTAATTTGAATAATAGACCACTGGGGTAAAGTACAGCTCTAGCCAGTATGATGCCCCCACTTCTGCAAATTAGAAAACAACAAACACATAAGATCCCAAATATTGAGTTTTAGACTTTGAGGACAGATGTCCCAGCACCATATGCAGGAACACTTGCTTATTGATTTGCACTGTTTAGAGGACTTTTGATTGGATAGAAAAGAAATAAGAAAAATCTCCTAGCAAGAATCCCTAAAAAATCACTTTGACCAGACTTTACCTAAATCAGTAGTAGCAGTTCAAGGAATATATGTATTGGATGGAGTAATATATTATAATTATCAAGGAGAAATTATCATGACATTCCATAATTCAGGTGAAGAACTCATAGTTTTATAAAAATTATAGAGTAGTTCAAGTGATTATCATTCCTTGTGAAACAATACCACTTATAAAAATTGACCCTCCTTCTGATGTAACTATCAGAGGAATTGAAAGATTTAGTTCTACTGATGGAATAAAATTGGGAGCTAAAGTACAGGTAAAATGGAAGCCAGATGATGTTCCAAAGGCTGCGGAGATCATAGCACATAAGAAGGATAATGCTGTAACTCTTGTTTATTCAGGAGAAGATGATTACAAAATTGTACCCATAACTCTTATATTCTACCGTGAGTGAGGCTACAGTAGTGGGTTCATGGACTCCAGAAGCATGGCTGACCCTATGTCCACCCTGTTTCTGGTTATTGTCTCCTTGTATCTTCTTGCCTTTTTGTCTATTCCCCTTGTTTGCTAGATTGGTTTCCTCCAGGCCTGGTACAAATGCCTGATTACTTCTACCTGCCCTGCCTTAAATTTTTTCTAAGTACCTTAGCCTTCTGACCAACTTCTTACACAGTCCTGTACTAGACTAAAAATATTACTGGCATTTCTCTTTGGTCTTCTCAACAACAACAACCACCCCACAAACATGATGCCCTTTTTTACTGCAATGTTTGCTAGAGAGCTAGACTTTAGAAACTTTCGCATAGCCATCTTCACTAGAAAGTTGGTTCAAAGCTTTCAGTATATTAGGAAAACATTATTGACCACATACTCCATCTGATGTGAACATCGAATTCCCATCTTTTCAATGACCACCACAATTATGTATTTATTGCAGCTGAAATTTTCATCTCTGTGTTATAAATAGCATACGTGTTTTACTGTTCATTGTTTGCATGGTTTAATATACTCGATCTGTTTCTTTGCACATAGATCTATGTAAATATGCTTCTCAGACTTTAGCAAGAACTAAGTTTAAGAAATTTCCTTTACTAGATACCTAGAACAATGTCACAGAGTAACTGTTTCACGTGTGATTATATGCTAACTGTAGCAAAAGAAGTTTTTAGATATTGCTAGGATTAGGTTTATAGATAGACATTAGATACTAGATAGATTCCAAGAGAGTAACACACGATAGTTTAAGTGAAGCTCTTCACGTAATAGATAGATACAGTATGTAAATTAGATAGGTACTAGATAATAATTATAATTAAATAACTACTTTTCAAAGAATAGAAATACACCAAAAAATGCAATCACTATTATCAAGAATCATAGATGGTGTTGAAAGTGTACTGAGGGGTCATTTAACAAAATTCTGCATTTGTGTAAGAATGTCCTCCACTGACAATCCCGAAATCTAGCCTTTAGTAAAGAACTGCACCTAATTAAATAGAGTACTGGTCCTTAAGTAAAGAAGACTAATTTTCCTGAGTTCAGATTCTACCTCAGACACTAGATGACCCTGGGCAAGTCACTTAAGCCTAATTGCCTCAGTTTCCTTATCTGTAAAATGATCTGGGGAGTAAATAGCATTTCATTCTCTACAATATCTTTGCCAAGAAAACCCTAAGTGGGGTCACAAGTAGTCAAATATGACTGAAACAACTGAATAACAACAAAAGTCCTGCAGTTTTAGAAGTTATTTCTGTTCAACTTTTCCTCTGGTAAAAAAAAAAAAAAGTTGAAAAATGTTTGGATTGCCTCAATGATAACTTCGTTACTTTGAAGCCAGAGGGAGAGTTATGGGATTGTAGCTATTAAAGAGGAATGGCAAAGACCTAGGAGAAATGTAAAAGATGTGGAAATAAATGAAGAACAAGTGATGAAATAAATCACCTTAGCACTCTGTATGCAACTGGAATTGTCATAAATATCTTTCAACTAGTCTACGAGAGAGGAGATTACATTCCAATATAAATGCAATTCAATTAAAAGAGTCAGTTATTTCTTCCACCTTACCAGTAACTGGAGGAATATGTCAGCAGGACAGTTACTTTGGACAGGCTGATTCTATGTGAACTCCATCAGAAAAGGCCAGAAAGAGATGAATAATCAATAATAATAATGACCATTATCATCACTCCCATATGTATAATAAAACTTTCTTCAGAAAGTTCTTCCTATACAACCTCACAAAATAGGTACTAAAAGAATTATCACTATACAATCCAGAATTGAACATGTCACTGATAATTCTTAATGCAGTTTATGCTCTCGAGGTGCCAGAAGTTCATTAATATTATCAGTATGATAAATATGGAAAATTGACAAATCAGAAATCCACATTTAACAGGAATGCTAAACATTCCACATTGAATTCTTTATTTTGCATAATTATTGATAGTATTAACAAAAGACATTAGTTATTTAAATGTATCATACTAACCTATTATATACGCATATATTATTGTATATATATATATATACACATAAATACTAAACACACATACTTTATTTTCAAGAGAAATTAAGTTTAAATATCTGTCATTAAATGGAATGGAGGTTTTCTTCTGAGTTACTCTTACAGTATTACCTGATGCCTAAATCTGCCACCTGGTTCATGAGATTAGACCCATTCAACATATGCTCCTATCATATTTTCTATAATTCATGTTGCATACATCATTCTAAATGTATGAGTTAATTTCCCATCTGAACATAAAATAAAGTTATTATTATGGATCAAACACTTACAATGTTTTTTTGCCTAAAAATAGATCCAACCCAAATAAAAATTCCCACCATCCCAGATCTAAATCCTTCTTGAATGACAAAAATACAATTATTCTGATTTCAGCAATATAAGCTTGAGTCACTTCATTCTTGGGGGGAGCATAGATATATTTATGGTGGCCAAAGTAAATCTTAAAATAAGAAATTAATTAAAGGAAAAAATAACTTCATTCAGCTCTAGGAAATTTTATTATTCTATACAGTGCAACAAACCAATAAACAGTGTAGTAAAAAGAGCCCTTAATACACAAGTATAGCTTTTTAGTACCATAAAAATGTTCTTCCAAGAGAATAACACATTATAGTTTAAGTGAAGCTCTTCATTAGGTAGGAAGAGAAAATGGGGCATGAAAAGGAGATGGAAAAACCTTCTTAATAGTTCCTGTGCAGATAATGTAGTCCAAAGACAATCAATAGCCATGCCTCGTTTATTTTATGCTTGTGAACACTTAGAAGCAAAATGTTAGTGTTTGCTACATAATTTTGGGTTCCTTTGCTTTATATCAGTAATGAAAAACTGTATTTGCATATCAGGATGCAATTTTTTCTACTTGCTTTTCAAATGAAAAGTGGTTATTATTAACTAATATAAAAAAGACACAAAGATAGCCTAGCAAGAGCCAGAAAGACCTGTGTCCAAATCCTGCCTCAGACAAGGGTTGGCTATATAGTAAACTTCTAAGATTTAAAGTTGCAGAGAAGGTGCCAAAATACATTGGTAGAGGGAATTTTTCTTTATTTGGGAGTTTCCTATACCAGTGAAATCACAGGACTAGTTGCTATTGCATGGAAACACCTATTTAATTGCTTTAGACACATTAAAAATCACTTCCAAGCAATTATTAGACATTATGAAAATTTATAAATCGCAACAATGACCTATATAATCAATTGGAAGGTTAAAAACATGTTATAGCATCCATTACAGGTACTGAAAGTAAAAAGTGTTCCATAAAATGCCCTATTAACAAAAGCTCCCTTATGACCTGTGGCATTATTATAGATACCACGATACTGGGAAAATTGTTTTGAACAGGAAAAAGAAAGCAAGAAAAATCTAATAATAGTGTTACCATATAGACCACACTGTGGAATCTTCAGTTTTGTCTCCAGGCATTTAGATATTATTTCTTATATCAATCTATAATGTTATATTTGTACCTGCAAATTAGAATTAGATTTATGAATTCAAATGCAAGCAAAATGGGTTATAACACTAACCAAGAATAGAATTAAAGGAGGAAGTATAGGGGAGGAGGAAATACTTTAGTTATATTTTGTTTTAAGGTGGATTTTTTTTTTTAAAAAGTATATACACCTAGGAACTTATAATAGAAAAGAAAATGTTTTATTTTACAGTCAACCAGGTAAACTAGGTGCCAATCTTGTTTATGTCCATGGCTAAGTATATATCTTGTGATATTTGCAATAAACAAATAATGGTTATCCCTATACAAACAAATAAACAAAAGTATGATTTTCCTAGCCTGCCTGCTTTGGGTCGGTATTACCAAACAAGGTATGGCTGAAAGAATATGCAGGCACCAGTACCATTAGCAATGGGACAAGAGAAAGTGATATAGAAAATCTGTAAGATGTATATTTACAGCAGACTTAATAAATAAAAACTTTACAAATATAAGGAAATTTGCAAAATATCAGTGGTAACGCTAAATTATCAAAGGTCAGAAGACATAAATAGATTTTCAAAAGGGAAAATACAAATTGTTAATAATCCCTTTCAAATAACCCAACCTCATAAATGATCAAAGACATACAAACTAAAATAAGTATGAAATATCATTTTATATCTACTAAATTGATTAAAAATTATGACAAACAATAAAAATTAATACTGGTGGGGTTATGGAAGAATAAGTATACTCACAAATCCTATAGAATATAGAATCTATTTGGACATAGTGCTTAATTGCTCATTGATAGATTGGTTCTATAGAAATGTAGTGAAGTAGGAAAAGTACAATTTAGTATGACTTTGAAATAATAATATGGTATACCGGAGATTTGTATAATATTAGATAATTGTATAATGCTTCATAGTAACTTAAACTCCTTTCTCATTTTTTAAATGTGGCTCTCTGAAAAGTATTTTTTTCATTTAGTAAGAAACCCATTTTGTGCTATAAGTTTATTCTTGGAGTGGGAGGGTTCATTTTCAGTCTTTATTAACATTAAACATATATGATCAACTCTTTACATGGTTGCAATTCATTAATGATTAGTGAATATGTTGTATACTTTCTCTTAATTAATATATAAGCATTTATAGAAATAGGTGTATATACATATATATTTACAGATATAGGTTAAACATTATGTCAGGGTCTGGAGATTTCTTTAAAGACAAAAATGAAATAATCTCTGCCCTCAAAGAAATTACATTATATTAGGGAAAATAATATTTGCCCACATAGAATGTGCAAAATATATCCAAATTTTAATCTGACATGGAAACGTGTCCATATCACCTAAGAGGGAAGTGCCTAGATCATATACTCCTTGGACCTGCTTGTGAGAGAAGACATTCTTCATTCACCTATCATGTTGAGTGGGGGGGAACAGTCTTTTGCATTGGTTGTTTAGTCAGAATGGCCTGTATATTTGGAATTACCAGATTTGGACAGTCTTACTTTCACTTTCTGGCAATGTGTAGAGGAATAAGATCCTGCTTCTCTATCACATGGGCATCATGAATTGAGTTGTGGCAAAGAAGGCTACTTCTCTCCTTTTAAACTCTATGACACCAAGATTCAGGTATGCGGTTTTGGTCTTTTAGGGTTAGAACATTTTTAGCCCGACTAGGATCAGAATAAATACTGGGTTTATCAACTGCTTTACTCTGGGTATTGTGCAACTTTTGAAAAGGATTTGTATGTATATATTTATAGCTATAGAGAAACATATCTAAACTTAATTTTGGCCTTCTGGGGGGAGGGAGAAAAAAGAACAAAGTAAAAAAATGCACAGCAGAGAACAGAAGAAAACTCACAAGGAAGCAAAGAAAAAAAGGTTAATTCTTCACACAAGTATTATTTATCATACTGGTTTTCTTGAAATGATAATTTATTGTTACAGATTTTGAATCCTCTCTTATGTTCCGCTATGCACATGACATGCTTTTATTTCTTTCTAACTTCACATTTAAGTTCCAATATTTAAATTTATGATATGTTTTTGTGTCTTTTCTCTATTGTCTATTTGTGTTCTGGCATTTGAATCTAAAATACAATTTTGGAAAAAAAAAAGAAAAGGATAGGGACAGGACCCATATAAAAGGCTTATTCAAGGCCACACTGTTGATAAGCGACTGATTCATGACGTCATCCTCTAGTGTTCTTTTCATTTTTGAACCTAAATGGAGAACTTTATATTTATTCTTGTTACATTATATCTTATTAGATTTAGCCCATAATTCTAGATTATCAAAGATTTTTTAAATTTTTTTTTGGCATCCAAATATTACGCGCAGATTTATGTCATCTGCCATCTGATGTTCCTGCACCAAAACCATTGATAAAAATACTGAACATCATTCTCATAGAAAACTTCTAAGTTGATATTAATCCTTTAATGTCTACTTTTTAGGGTGTTTCATTCCACTATTTCAAATTCACTGAATGTTATAATCTATCTCATACCTTTCCATCTTCTCCACAAAGAAAACATGAGGACATTTGTCCAATCCTTTACTGAAATACAGGCATTCTATGTCTACAGCATTCCCTGATCAAAAGGAAATGAGATTTATCTAGTATGACCTATTTTTTAATGAAGCTAATGTTGTTAGGAATCTCAATTTCCTTTTCCCATTGTTCATAAAGCATTATTTTGCTACATCTTCTATAATTTTTCTAAGAAAGAAGCCAAGCTGAATGGCCTTTTATTTCTGAAGATTTATTAACCCCTCTTCTGTCTGTAGCAGTTTTTAAAAGATCACTCTTCAGAGATCATAAGTGATATTACAGTTGTTTTCATACCCTGACATTTAGTTTGGTTCAGTCTGGGGTCTCATATTAATTCAAGGGAACTAGGCACTCCTTTATCATCGTTCCAATTTTCTTTGGTGTCAAAAGTGCCATATTTGCTGCTGGTTGTCATTCAGTCATTTCAGTAGTCTCCAACTCTTCCTGGCCGTATGTGGGATTTTCTTGGCAAACATACTGGAATATTTTGCCATTTTCTTCTCCAGTTCATTTTACAGATAAGGAAACTAAGGCAAACAGTGTTAAGTAACTTGCCCGGGGCCCAGCTAGTATTTGAAGCTGGATTTGAACTCAGTAAGAGGAGTCTTCCTGACTCCAGGCCTTATGCTCTATATGTTGTGCCAACTACCTGCCCAGTTACTGCTCAATACATATTTAATTTATCGATGAATTTGAACTCTCTATTAATTGCTTTTGGTCAAGAAAACAAGCATGATGAAGTCAAATAATGCTGCTTCCATTTCCACTTTCATTATCATTATTCCATGACCTGTGTAGAGATACTATTCCTTCTTCAGTGTTTTAATGTCTTCAACAGTTTTGAAAAGTTCCCTTTTATAAGGGATATCTCTATGCATAAAGGGGGGTATTATGGTATATACTGGGGAATATAAAAAATAAACAAAATATAATAAACATTTTTAAAGAGAGAAAAAATTGTTCTTAGCATCAATCACTAGTTTCAAATCATTCTGAGTTTGAGCACTCATAAAACTATTTTTTACAAGCTCTTGATATTCTTTATAGAAATTCATACTCAATTGCCTATCATTTCTTTCATCACCTATATAGGCAGGCTAAGTAGATAAGAACATATGTATCAAGCCCACAAACTTAAAATTAACAAATATTTAATTGCCTACTATGTGCAAGGTCAAAAAGATGAAAAAAAAGATTGTCTCTGCTTTCAAGAAACATATAATTTAACTGGGAAGATAAAAAGATGTACACAGATTATAAGTAAAAATATGGTCAGTGCTAAAAGTCATATAGGGATGGTACAATGAAACACGAGCAGAAATGTCTTCCAGCCAGGGGAAAGGGAGAATCAGAAATGGCTTCATGGAGGATGTCTTATTCAAATTGGCCCATGAGAATGGGGTGGTATTTTCAAGGATGCAAATAGAAGAAAAGGCATCTTAACCAGAGGGAACAAGGTAAGCAAAAGCAATAACTTGTATAATGTTGGACAAAGACCAATACTCAGCTGATACATACAAGAGTTATGAACATTTAGGACATTCATTATGTAAATTACCCTTGCAGGTTACTTACAAAGAATAATTATTTAACTTAAGAAAATATCATGTGCCTTCCTTAGGAGTTATTAGATCTCTGTTGACAAAGGGGAAAACATTAAATGAATGAATTTCTGCTAATTCTCATGCAGTTTTATTGACAAATGCCATTGAAACAGTTCTATGAAAATGTAGTTTTTTAAGTTAGATAACATTTGATATATACTTTGTGCTTCAAACAAAGAAGAAAAAAAAACAGCTGATTTGCTGAAATGGGAAATTCCCAAATCAAGATGGGCAAAGGTAGAAATGAACAAGCAGATCACACACACACACACACACACACACACATACAACACACACACACATACACACACACGGTGCAATTTTAATATTAGCCTCCTAGAAAAAAAAAAAGGAAGGAAATAACGTGAAGAAAGAGGACACCAGTCAATAGTCCCAATGTAACAGAAACGTCATAAAAAATGAAGGCTAAAAAGAGGACATTAGATTTGCGATTAGGAAGTCATCAATGATCCTGAATCTAGCAGTTAGTGTGATGGTGAGATGAAAGCCAGATTGCAAACGCCTCAAGATCAAATATATAATGGGAAGTATGAAGCAGCAATAAAGTAGAACGGAAGATGAAAAGTACTTGTCTGTGTGAACATGTGTATGACAAATTAAAGCAATATAAATTCAGTTCAATTATGCAAGCATTTATGTGCCTGATGAGCACTATCTAAGTGATGCAAAAACAACCAGACAAACAAATCTGACAATTATTGCTCTCTGGGAGATTCCATTCTACTAGGCTGATACAACATACACACAGTTATTAAAGTACTAAGTAAATATAAAACAACTGGGAGAATCAGGAAAGGTCTTATATGGAACCAAGAGTTAGGCTGATTCTAAGAAGAACATGTGAGGAAGGAGATCAATTCCAGCATAGGGACCGTGTTAAGACAGATGTGGGAGATGGAACTCAGAGAAAACATCATATAAACTAGTGAGAGGGGATGATTTGTAATTAGCCTGAAAAGAGAAGCAGAATATAGATCACAGAGATTTTAAAACAACAAAGGGACTTGAATTTTATTTTAGAAACAAGAGGGAGATATTGAAAATAGGGAAGTGACAAAGTCAGACTTACAATTTAGAAATGTCAACTTGTTAGCTATGAGGGGGGTCATTTGGAGAGAGACTTAAGGCAGAGAAACGAGTTGGAAGGCAATTTCAATGATGGAAAACAAGGCATGATAAAGGATTAATTGAGAGAGGGTGTGGAAAGAAAGGGATAGTTACGCCCTTTGCTCTTCCACAAGTGCTGTTAAACAAAGTTGTAGAAAAGGATGTAACTACTATCAATGTTTATTACCTTATCCACTTGGGCTTGCACTGACAAAAAGTAATCCTTTCACTTCTCCGTATTCTGTTCTCTACTGAATTCTCCACAGTGACTATTGGAGAACTTTCTTTCTCTGTTTGTGTCTGCTCCTCCATCCCTTCCTTCCTGCCTCTCAGCTGAGGACTTTACATGAATACTTTGCCAGTGAAATTAGGGCCATTTGTTCTATGTTTTCCTTTTTTTCCTTCATCTCGCTTCACAATGATGTCAGTTATCATCATTTCCTGCTTTATACCATTTTCTGATTAAGAGATGACTGTTCTTCTAAGATCAAATCCTTGATCCTCTCCTTTCCCCTCTTCTTCAAGAGATTGACCCCATCAATCATTTTCTCTTTCACTAATCTTAAATCTTTCTATATATACACTGGTCCATTCTCTGCTGACTACAAATTACCCTCTTTTCCTTATCTTTTAAAAGAAAAAAAAAAGCCCAAAACAACAAAAAGCAAAAAGAAATCCTCACTAGATGCTTCCTGTCACTGAGCTACAGCTCTATATCTCATCTTCCCTTCTTTACAAATCTGCATACAGTCTGTACTTTCCTTTTCCTCCTCACTGGCTTCTAAAACTTCTGAAATCGCTTTCTCCCTCATCAATCAACTGAAATTCCTCCCTGATATTACTAATCACATTCTCCCTCTCTCTGTGTATGTTTTTCTGTTTTGTTCTTTATGTTTCCTCATGATTTTGATCTTTTAAAAAATACATTGAATTGTGCACTAAGGGAGAGAAGCTAGGTTCTGGATGGAATCGGTCCGAAAATTGCTTGGATGTGAACAAATAAACCAAAAGGAATTCAGATATTTCCTAAGAAGTACTTAAGGCCCTGGTCCCAAAAGATTCCCTGACATAAGCACTCCACACACTTCTTTTAAACTTACAATTCTTTCAATACAATAGGAGTAGCTGCATTCTCAGATTAACAAGAAATCCTAAAGGATTTTGTCTTGTTTCACTCGTTTCTTTTGCAAACATCTCAAATAGTTCTCCTTCAATTTTGTTTCCTGAGATAACTCACTTTTTTCTGCCTCTCTGTGTCTGTCTTTCTTTGTGCTTTTCTATCTCTGTCTTCCTTCTCCCAGCTTCTCCCTCTTCCCCTCTTCTTCCCACATTCTCTCACATTTTAGGATGCAACAGCATCCCAAATATTTTGCAAATGAAAACAAAATTTAAAAATATTTTGAGATACATTCAAGGGTTTGTAAATCCAATGACATTTTCTCTGAATGTGAAGGATTCAGCAACTTTAAATCAAACTTATTTGATGATTTACTCTCTTCTATCTGCTTTCTAAAATAACCTTGCTAATTGATTAACTGTGGGTTTAAATTGGCAAGTGGTAAAAATGAAATTCCTATTTGAACCACTTTCCTTTAGGGGGTTTCACTATAATGTTAATTGTCAATTAATACCTGGAAATTTAACATTCTGGGCTCAAGAACTCAGAGTTTAGGGAAATAGAGCTATTCAATGAATGATTAATAACCATAATACTCAATATTCAAATAGAGTATTTCCTCAGAATTTCTTTTGTTTTGGTTATATTCAAATGGAGTTGAACTGAACAATTGAACTGAATTACTGGATATGGTTATCTCCCTTATGAATTGAAAACGATTTCTTTCCCAGAGGAACCTAAGACCAATGGGTCAAAATTGGAGAGGATACAAAAAAATAAATATATGCATTATATAAAGAACAAAATTAAGAAATTTTTTTTCCCTGGGGAAGTGGCTTGTTTATCCTAAATAAGGGAAACTTAGAGTTGACTTAATAAGTGTATTCTTATATGGGGAAAAAAAAAACATTATAAAAAGATGTTATCTGTCCCTTTTTTATCTTCATGATGATAGAGAAGAGGCGAACATGAGCTTATATTATAGCAAAGGTTGACTTAGACTGAATGAAGAATAAACACATTGTCACAGGCTACCAAGATTGCTTGAGGAAATAATGTCTAGAAATTTTTTTTAAAAGCATCAAGAACCATAATTCTTAGATGGTTTTAGTATCAACTTGCCTGAGGCAAGGGGTCTGGACCAGATAATTTCTTGAGGTTACTCTCAGCTATGACATTTTACAATGTTAAGGCTATCAAAGCTCTGTCTGTAGGAAATTTTTCTTCCCTCAAAATTTTAGTAACCACGTAAATTCAAAGTAATTTCAAAATAACTTAATTATGTGAGGGAATAAGTTGTCCGCCAAAGGCAGGGCAATATATACAACCAGATTCAGTGTGTTGAAATAAATTGATGAACCTCACTTTAGCCCTTAATACTCTGTAGGCAGCCTCTAACTACCTTAATTTTTCAAGTTGGTTAAACTGATTAAGTAAAGACAAAAAGATTGTCCACTCATTCATCTATACTTAACCTGATGGAAAGGTCTTCTCTACTGACAAATTATTTGAGACAGCCCCATCCTTTCCTTTTTTCTCCCTTCAACCCTCCCTCTTTTATTTCGCAATCTTAAGATCCTAGTTCAATGTGTGCGTGTATATCTCTGTGTGTACATGCTTCAATTTTAATGAGAATATTTGGCAAAATTTCCAAGATATAATAGGTAATAAAACAATCTCACATTATCTCCCTTTTGAAACCAATATTTATTTTTATCATTTTCATCTTTATTTATGAGAAGTGTCATATAAGCTAAGTACTGAATTAAGATGATTTGGGAGGTGGGGAAAATGTAGAGTACTTATTAGGATAAACTAAGAAATCATTCATTACCTGAAACATTGAAAGCCATCTATTACAAATACCCTCCAAACTTGATGAATCACATTTTAATTATGATATAAATATCATAAAATTAAACAAAAAACATTTAGAAGGCAGTCACCTAGAGTTGAGGTGGTACATATTAATCATGTGGCTGCACTGAGAATTCAAAAATTCAAGGATCATTAATGGAGCAAAAATATTTTTCAAGGCACACTAGTGCTACAGTTATGTTCTTGGCATATGTTTTAGATTCCTTAGGGAACATTTCCACATTGTGGAAATGTTTACTATACCCATGGGCTTCTAGCCCTCAGTAGTGATACAATGAAAACCCAAATATAATAAATCATTCCCATAATATAGATGTTAAAATGCACATGTGTTTTGTTCATGCTGCTTAAAGGAGAGAATAGACAAACTGAAGAATTTTTTTTTAAGCAATCGGGGTTAAGTAACTTGCTCAAGGCTACACGGCCAGTTATTTCTGGTGTGGTGCTAAGTATCTGAGCCCAGATTTGATCCCCAGGTCATCCCGACACTGGAGCCGGTGCTCTTACTCTCTGAGCCAGCTGGCTGCCCAAACTGAAGAATTTCTAAACTTAATGTAAGGTTATACACATGAGAAAACCGAAGCTTACTGGATCCAGTGAGCTTTTTCATTCTCCCTTTGTAATTATTCAAGAGTGCGGCCAAAAATATTCTGACTGTTGAAAGAAACAAATAGTGGGGTTATAATCTGTGTAAGTGAAGGAAGTCTTTGAATTATAGAAGTATTCACATAGTTATAGGGAATATCTTCTTCACTCTTGAAGTTGACCATGCCCCATTTCCATCCATCTCCACTTGTGTAAGAGAAGACTAAGCAAGTGGGGAAAGAAAATAATAGCTGCAAGACAGTACAAAACTCCAGTAGCTCCCAAATAATGTCCAGGATTAAATATAAAGATCTGATACTTAAAGGCCTTTAAGGATCTTCCTACACCTCCAGTATTCTTATACATTCCTCCTCCACACATGCTCTACCATCCACAAATAGTCATTTTTTACTTCTGTCATTTTAACGACTGTTTCTCATGACTGGAATGCTCACCCTCCTCATCTCCACATCCCAGATTCCCTGGTTTCCTTCAAGATTCGGCTCAAATTCCAGATTCTGCAGGAAGCCTTTGCCATATTGGCATGTACCAAGCAATCTTTGTAGCCTCATTGGACACTGCTCCTCCCACACTCCAAACTGGTCTTCTTTTTGATCTTCATACATGACCTTCCATCTCCCTTCTCTGTATGTTTCCACTGGTCATTCCACGTGCTTGGAATGCACTCCTTCTTTGCCTATTCCACAGAGTCCCTCTTTTTATTTGATGATACAACTCAAGTACTATCTTCTTCATTAATATTTTCTCAATTCCTCTAACATTAATGCCTTCCCCAAAAACTCCTTTATCTTTAACTCATTTGTACGTATTTTTATTTATTCATCTTATGTTTACATTTTATCCACCCCCATAATTACTTGTCTTCATCATTTAAATGTAAGCTCCTTGTGGCTAGTGATTTTTTTATATTTATAGATATATCCATATGTAATGGGAATGTAAATTTTAAAGATTTTCCCTGCCCCTGGGCTAAAGTGCATCTGGAGCCTGGGGTGGGAGGCTTGTTTTTCAGTAGATACTTCTTGATTGGCCAGTGAGTCAATAAAGTTGTTACATTCTCTGAGCCAGGAGAAGGCTATATAAGCCCTGATATGTAGCTTTGTTTTGGGGCTCACTTTGAGAAGTGTTCTGTGATTTGGTGAAACTCTGGGCTAGCCATTGTCCAGAGCCCCCCGGCTTTGAAACCCAGATGTTGTTTGGTATGGATGTAATGGTTGGACAGTTTGGAAAACTGTCTACTTGATCTGTTTCTCTGTCTCGATTATTCTGTCTGCATATTTCGAAGTTCAGGGTGCTGACCTCTTTCCCCTGAAATAGGTAAACGATACATATTTGACTGATTAAAGTAAACTTGTTAACCCATTTTGAGTTGCTTTCCTTTATCAAAGCAGATCCAAGAACCTGTGTTGGCAGACACCCTGGGGACACTGAGGTGCTTGCCGCTACACCATAGTACCGAGTACATGTGCCTGGCACATAGTACTTAATAGGTACTTGCTGAATTATTTATTGACCACAGAGAAGTAACTATGACAAAACAATGAGAAAGTATCTAAAGATACCAATATGAATGCACAGGAAACTTATTAGCCAATGTAGGCTTTTAAAAGATATACAGAGGATAGATGCAAAATGGGTAACAGAATAAAAAAAAGCAAAATAGTAATATAATCAGGAATAGTAAATACTAAAATTTTATAAAGCTGGTGATGAATGCTGATAACAAAAAAAGATTTAAAAACCATGTGGGGCAAAAGAAAGATCACATAAGGAATAGGTTTATGACTGGAGGCTTATGGATCCATGCATAGAAGGAAGGCAGAATGATGACTTCTGTCTTAATTGTGATTTCTCTTCCACGAATAATCATCTTTGGATTATGACAGAGAACATAGACTCACTAATTCACTCTTCCAGCTTTGGCCTTTTATTTCCTGTGGAATTTCTGGAATAACTGGGAAACTTTCCATAAAACTCCACATTAGGGACATTTAGATTTGTTGAAAACATGGTTTCTCTAAGCATAAGCAAGTTTAAGGTAATTTTTAAAGCATATGACTGACTCTAAATGTGTGCAAATTTGTTTTCCTAAAACATAAAGTTTAAGGTCCTGCTGATTCTGTCACCAGTTGTCTCATGCTCAAGGGAGTCCATTAGTCAATTAATATTTATTGATGAACATTATTTCCCTAGAACTGTGCAATGTGCTGGGTATTATGCAAAAAAGTACAAATTGCAATCTCTGGGTTTACTTCAAGACCAATTCTCTTATAAGAATTTAATGAATACAATTTAGTTCATTTCAACATGTATTAGTCATCTGCTATAGGAAATGTACTTTGTGGCTAGGATGGAAAGATGCAGCAGGCATTCCGCTCCCCAAAACCCCTGCCCCCCAAAATAACTTACTGTCTAGCAGGGTATATTGGGATAGCTAAATTAAAGCATAGCAAAGTAAATTCCAAGTCCAACTCAAGTCAATTACCAGAAGACCAATAGATAGAATTGTGAATGCAAGTCCTCATTTGGAAAAGACAGCAAAAAGATGTGTAAAGATACTTTAAAACCTATACTTTCCTCTCATAGTTTTGGAAATGCTTGTCATATCTGTTTGAACTCTGATGTGCTTTTATTGTTGGGAACTATATATCTTCATGTGTACTAATTAACTTACCCTGTAGAGTTACATATATGTGTGAGTTAAAGGCTCATGAAACATGAGTGTATATATGTATTAAAAAATAATAGGAATAAGACATTACTAAGTCCTAATAGTTCAACAGTCAAATCTAGAAAGACAGAGATGTGAAAGTCACTTTGCCCTGTCTCTGATCACGTATTTTCATATTTTTGATCAATTTATTATTGCATAGGTCCAGGGGATTGCCCTACTGGTGGTCATCAGCACTGGTGGAACCAGTAGCAGCAAAAGCTTCACTTTCCCCTCATTAGTACTAGCTGGCTATACAACTTGCTGCTATTGTTGCATACAAGTGAAATCAAGGATGTGGGAGTGTTTGTTATGTTATTTATGGACTAAGGGAAGGCAGTTTGTCTTCTCTGGATATAACATAGAGTTACCCAAAAGGTGAATAGTATGAAATACAGCTGGATAATGAGACAGGAAACAGATTGTTGAAATTCTTCAAAGATTAAGGACCTGGTGTGTGTGTGTGTGTGTGTGTGTGTGTGTGTGTGTGTGTGTGTGTGCGTGTGTGTGTGTGTGTGGTATGCTTTTCTGTTTTGTTTTCTTTATTTAAATACTAGAGAAAAAGGAGAAGCCCCAAAAGTGTTTGAACAAGAGAGTAAATTACATTTAAACATAAGTATTAGTAAGGTGATATTTCCAGTCACAAGGAAAGGGGAGAGAGTGGAAGCAAGGAGAGTAGTAGGAAAGGAATACAATAGTATGGATGAGAGGTCATAAATACCTGAACCAGACTGATGGCTTGTAATGGCAAGCAAAGAAGTAATTAACACCTTGTTTCAGTTCAAGTTTCTTTTAAACCTTGCCTAGGATTATATCGTCTTTATTAAGAAACAGAAGTTGTGAACTCAACTATTTGTGAACCCCTGTGGGAGGAGCTAATGGCCATATATAAGGAGAAACCCAGGATGGGAAAGAGCAGAACTCAGTAGAACTGAGAAGAGCAGAACTGGGCAGAACTGAGAAGAGATCTGAGCAGAAGGGAAAATAGAACTCTTGTGGTGGCAGAGTTAAGAAGGAGAAAACTTGCAGTATCCTGACACACTATGTTTGTCTGTTCTGTGTTGATTTTTGTTTGTGATACTTTGTACAGAAGCCCTGGGAACTTACTGGAAGCCCTAAAAGAGGATTTTCTGGTTGTATGTTTCCAGAAGTCCTGGAGGAAGGTTTTGGAGGTCCTGGAACTTTACTGACATTTCATGTTGACCTCTCAGACCTTGTCTGTGGGTCTTTGTTGATTTCTCTGTTGATGATTTGTGTTGATCTCTGTGCTGATGATTTCTGTTGACCTCTTAGACCTTGTTTGTGGGTCTGTGTTGATTTCTATACTGATGATTTGTGTTGAGTTGTCAGACCTTGTTGGTGAGTCTGTGTTGAGTTCACAGACAAATAGTGAATTGATGATGGTGCCGGCAATGTGCATGAATATTATTGTGCCTCTGTTAAGCTTTGTCTTCTCAGGAACAGGAATTGTGGAAGACTTCAGGTGGATTGGACACTGTGAACTTCAGTCCAGAATGGGAACTGCATGAGGAACTGGACAAAGAGTTGGATGAGGAGCTGAGAGCTGCCTGCCTGTGAATGCAGGTGACAGTTGGATAGATTTGGGCAGAGCTAGACCCATTGAAGAGGAACCATGGAATTGGAGAACCAGCCTCAAATTTTTCTTGAGTACTTAATGCTGACTGAGAAGATTTTGATTTACTGTGACCTAGGGGTGGAGAACTTTGACCTTTGTACTTTGTGTCACTTAAGGAGACTTGCTCCTTAAAGATGATTGACTTAAGTTCTTACTGAATGTTATCTTTTGCTTAAAACTATGTGGCCACTTTGGTGAAAACTATGTGGCCACTTTAGTGATAAGTTGTTATGTTATAATATTTTGAATGCTTACTTTGTTTTCTATCAATGTTTTGTCTTAGTTTATTTTTGAATAAAAATAGAGAGTTCACTATACTATGTAATCAGAACCTTGAAGCTATTAATAGCAGCAGAACTCTGTAAAGCTGCTTGAACTTCGCTTTACATAGATGCATGAGTGTAGTGAAGAAGAAAGATTCAAGAGATTATGGAGAGATGATACTTGAGATTTTGGGAGCAAATGAGTTCACAGGGGAGAAATATGTAGGAGAGAAAAGAATGGGGCCTAAGACACAATCTTAGGAGCATATCCCACTGGGTGGGAAGTAGATTATGCTGTAGGAAAAGAGACATAGGAAATAGAATCAATAAAAAAAAAAAGCCAAGCCAAGGGAAGACAGAATATACAACAGAAAGAATGGACAATAGGACTAAAAGCTACAGAAAAGTCAAACTCAATGAGGACAAAGGCAGTTAAAAGATTATACCTTGGAGAAAATAGTTTCAATCAAGTAGTGGTTACGGAAGATAGTTGCAAGAATTTGAGGAAGAATTTGAGGAAGAAGAGGTAGGAGGCATAGAGGATCCTATCTAGGATTTGGGCAGTGAAATGAATGAGAACTATATGATTACATCTTGAAAGAATGGCAGCCCAAATGAAAGGTTTTGTTTGTCTGTTAGAGGATGTGGTAGATATAAACATGTTGATAGGCAGTGGGAAAGGAAGAGCCTGTAAATAAGAACAAAATGAATATAAAGGAGAGAAGCTCATGGAGATTTGAGGGGATGAAAGTTTGGGTAGAGGTAGCGATTTCATTCTTTACAAGGAAAAGGATCACTTATTTCAAAGTGATAAGAATTTATTACTACATATATCAAGAATGCGTAAAAAAACAGATGGATTTTGAGGTGTGGGTTTGTACAACTGAGGAAGCTTATTGACAGATACTCTCATTTTTCTCATTCAAATAAGAGGTGAAGACATCATCTATAAGAGATTAGCACAGGAAAATAAATCAAGTTTTACCTTCTATCATGAGGATTCAATTGAGATAGATAGGGCCAAGGAGATAGTTTGTCAATGGTAGTGGGGGAAGAAGGAATATATTAACTCTCTTCTTCCTAAACTAAAATGAGTAGAGTCCATTGGTGCAGTGTATTTTGAAGATAAGTCTGGTTTTTGTGATCAAAAGGGATGGAAAGATTCAGAAAAGAAAAGATTAAGTATGAAGAGAATGTTAATGATCAATATGTAGTTCCTGATAGCACAATGGCAAAAGAGGGCAGAAGAGAGAAGAGGTTGGAGAGAGGTAGGATTGACTTGAATGGAAATGAAAACTTGAGACGTAGCAGAGTAAGGGAGATTTTTTTATTTGAAAGATGAGTACTATGAATCTCTGGATCGTAAGAGACTATAAGGTATAAATATGACATTCACAGGACTTGGAAAATACAAGTTGAGTAGGTGTAGGGGCCTTCTGTTTTTCTGCAGTGATGTAGGTTCCTGTTGGTATTGCTTCCTATCTAAACACCAAAGAACCCAGAATAGTGGTGACAAGGAGTTCAAATTGATTGAAAGTCTGGGTTCCCAAAGACTGCCATGAACTCATATGTGGAAGAGCTTCATCAGTTATATCCTGTTTGACTTTTAAAGTCCTTCACATACTGGTGCCTTCCTACATGTCCAACTGTCCTAACCTGTCTTCCTTTCCATGCACTCTTGTCATTCAGTGACACTGGCTTTCTTGCTGCTCCTGGAATAAAATGTCCCGTATCTAACTTCCCTGAACTTTCACTGTTTGTCCACCATACCCCAGAATTTTCTCCCTTCTCATTTCCATCTCTTCACCTCTTTTACTACGTTTGAATCTCAGCTAAAATCCTGCCTTCTACAAGAATTTCCTCATCCCCCATTAAGGTCAGTGCCTTTTCCCTCTATGATCTCTCTAATTCATCCTATGTGAGTTTTTTGTATATAGCTATTTGCACGTTGTCTCCCCTATTAGACTATACATTTCTTAAATTTTATGACAACATTTTTGTCCCCCTCCTCTTTTTTGGTATCCTCAGTTCATCTTACACTAGGCACTTAATAAATGTTTTTGACTTTACATCTTCAACAGAAGATGAGCCTATTAAGAATTCCCTAGGCTCCATATAACGTTTTCTGTGTGAGATTCTGTTCCTTTGTGTATTCTGTTCTGCACCTGTTTCCTGGATCATTGAACATTAGGCCTTTTCCAACAGTCCCAGTATTTCTTTCTCTAGGATGATGCCGGAAGACTATGGAAGCCTCTTAGAGAAACCAACTAAAATCAAGGGAACCCCAAATGTCAGGAGGAGCCTGGGAGAGGAATTATGCTTGTATCAGTAATTTGTAAGGGTACAAAACTACCCAAGTTTAAAGACTTTAACTCTAGGAGATAACCAAGAGAAAGCTACAAAATGTGGCAGAAATCCCACAAAAGCCTCTCAGTTTTCTCATTGCATGTGAGAATGCATAGTGAAATTGGAGTTATATTGGCTCAAATCAGTGGACTCTTAGAAAATGTCATATTCTGACTTCCTTGTTTTGCTGCACTACTTGGCAACAATCTTACATGAATGATGAGCTGTTAATACTGTTCCTACTGCAACAAGCTGTTTTACATTTCAAACATCAGGTGGATATGAGTATAGAAGCCTGTGAAACATAGGAAACAATTTCCATTAATTTTCTCCTCTTTGCACAATAGGGAACCAAAGAAATAGAAAATGTTAAATAGAAGCCAAGTCACAGTAGAATGCTTACTTTACCCTTATTCTCTATTTTATCTCAGGGTTTGAATTTCCTGTCTGTCACTCTGTCCTCGATTGCTGTCTGTTTGAGTAGTGTTTAAATTCCTTTATTTGAATCCCTCCTAAATGGATTATCTTGCCTTCTCTCTTGAGGATATATGACTAGTGGAGTTTGAAATAAAAGGGAATATGTGGTTTTCTATGAATTACATGCTTCTGATTATTAACATCCATTCATGGTAGTTTATCTTGACATATATTAATATAATATTAATATAATTTAATCTTTTAAATGCAGGGAACATCCAAAGAAAATGCCACATAAGTGATATTCATATTCAGGATGATCAGAAGGACATTTACAACATAAGAACGCAACTTTACTAGACTGACAAAGGTGGCTAGAATTCCCTTAATGTGGTGTTTTGAATGAATGGTACTGGGGTAGCTAGATGATATAGTGGATAGAATTAAAATCCAGTCTCAGAAACTTCCTTACTGTGCAACCCTGTGCAAGTCACTTAACCCTGTTTGCCTCAGTATCCTTATCTGCAAAACGAACTAGAGAAGGAAATAGAAAACCACTCCAGTATCTTCATCAACAAAACCCTAAATGGAGTCCAAATGAGTCAGACATGACTGGACATGACTGAACCAACAACAACAAAAATAATGGTACTGATGAAATATCAGATTCTTTCTGTAGTGGAATGCCAATGTTTCCCCTCATGGCCCATTGGGTAGAACTTTGCCACTACTTCCCATGATCCTCTACTCCTCACTCTGCTTCTTACCAAGTGAAATAGAATAGAGGGCAAGAGAAGACGGGCCATGACAGAGCCTTAGGGAACACTCAATTGTCAGTAGACTTCTATATAGCCATTCTGTGGCCAATTGTTTTTTATCATTCTTACCTTCACACTATCTCTCATACATGTCACTTTCTTTCCATTTACACAGCCACCACACTAGTTCGGGACCTCATCACCATTGCACTATTGCAACATTCTCCTAATTGGATTTTCCATTGCAAGTCTCTCCCTTCTGAAATCTACTCTTCCTACAACTGCTAAAGAGATGTCTAAAGGCAGGTTAGATCCTGTCCCCCTTCTTTTTAAGAAACTCTTCCCTTTGTTTCTTGTTCATAACATTCTGTCTCCTATCTCTATGCATTTTTTTTTGCCATCATCTCTGTACAAAATGTTTCTTCCTTACATCTGCTTTTTTGAATCCTGTTTATCCTTCAAAATTCAAGTATTCATTTCTATATGCAGCATTTCCTAATCCCCTGAGATGCTTTGTGTTCCCTTTCAAATTATCTTGTATTTCTTTTGCATATATTTTGCATGCAGCCAGTCCATCAATAAACATTTATTAAAAACTTACTAAACTTAGGCACTTAGAAAAGATAGAAAGAGAATAAACATTTATTAAGTGCCTACTATGTGCCAGGAATTGTGCTAAACACTGATGATAAAATAAAAGCAAGAGATAATCCCTGCTCTCAAGGATCTCACAGTGCAATGGGAGAGACAATATACAAAGAACTATGTACAAACAAGCTACAAACAGGATAAACTAAAGATAGTCAGAGGGGGAAAAACATAGAAAAAAGGGGGAGAAGAAAGGTTTCCATTGGAAGGTAGGATTTTAGCTAGGACTTGAAGGAAGCCAGGGAATCCAGGAGATAGAAAGGAGAACAAAGAACATTTCAAGCATAAGAGATAGCCAATGAAAATTCTAAGAATTGGGAGATGGACTGGATAGCTCAAGAAACTTAACGGAGGCCTGTATGTCACTAGGTTGCAGAGAAATGGTGTGGGTGGGTGGATGGGTAATAGTAAAGTATATGAAGACAAGAAAGTTACACACACATACACATATATCCTGGTGGAATGAAAGCTTCCTGACGGCAGGAATTATTTCAATTTTATTTTGATCCTCCCAGTACCTAGCAAATTGCCTGGAACATTGAAACTTTTAATAGGTTCTTGCTGATTGATTAGGTTCTTCTTCCTAGGAGAGTTAGAGGAGGTCATGAAATGAATCAATCAAAAAGTCCATCAACAATGTTGAATTATTGCTGAATGGTGAATACAGTCGACAAGAAAAAAGACCTTTCTTTAAGGTATATCATAGAAAATAAACAACAGGCAAGTGAAAAGTGAGTGCTTGTGTGTTGTTGTAGAACATGAAAGTAAGATTCAGGAAATCTGAGTTATACTTCTAACTTTGCCACTAACTAGTTATATAATATGGGCTAAATCATTGAATCTTCAAGCATTTCTGTTTCATCAACTGTCCCAAAAAGGAAATAGTTGGACAAAATGATCTGTAAAGCATCTTCTAGCAATAGGACTCTATTGTGTAATGTGTTTGCAAGTAAAACATAAGGTGAATAAAGGATAATAGTTTTGGAGAGGTTTTGTTTGCTTTTGCTTTTGTTTTTGAGGGTAGGGAGGAAGTGAAGCCTTGTAGAGCGATGTCACTTTCTTCTCAGTCTCCTAATGAAAATTCCAGGGTTTCTGAGACATGCAAGGTGGACCTGCTTCTATCCTTCTCTCCCCCACATCCCTAGGCAAACCTTCTATACTTTCTGCCACCCCTGAGAGCTGTGTTAGGATTCAGAGTTGACATGTTGGAGGTAAGGAGTGCTATTTCTTAGACTAATAACTACTAATCCCAGGCCAGCCTTATTACAATAATCAAATGAAGAGATTTGTATCTGAAGGAGTCTGTTGCTGTTCTTTCAGAACCAAGGCGGTTTTACAAGATATATTCATATCCTTCTATAAATATTAACCAGTTTTTGTTACAAAATATTTAATTAAATTCAACAAGCAATTTTTTAAGTTCCTACTATATGTAAGGAGATACAAATCAGTAAACTCAATCGGACACTGTGTTAAGTGCCTGGGATAAAAAGAAAGGGGGAAAAGATCTTGTAAGGATCTCACAATCAAATGGTAGAGAAAACATGCAAATCACTCTGTATATGCAAGATATATACAAGATAAATTGAGGGCAGTCTCAGAGGAAAGCACTAAAATTAATGGGGTCTGGAAAAGCCTTCTTGCAGAATATGGGGTTTTAGCTGAAATTTGAAGGAAGTCAGAGAAGGTAGAAGGAAGAGATGAAAGAGGAGATCATTCTACATATGATGGTCAGTCAGGGAAAATGCTTGGAGTCAAAAGATGAAATATAATGTGTGAGGTGGAGCAAGATCCTAGTGACATGGAGTCACAGAGTATTTTTAGGGTAGTAAGGTCTAAGAAGACTGGAAAGACAGAAAGGAGTCAAGTTATGAAGGACTTTTAAAGCTAAAAAAATGCTTTCCCATTGGGGGTCAGGGTGTGCATCAGTGATATGGTGAGATCTGATTTTAAGAAGATCAATTTAACAGCTGAGAAGAGGATGGAGTGAATTGGTGAGAGACTTGAGTCAGGGAGACCAACTAGAAGGCTATTGCATTAGTCCAGGATGAGGTGATGAGGATCTGCATCATGATGGTAGCAGTGTCAGAAGAGATAAGGGGATATAGAAAAGATGATATGGAAGTAGAGGCAACAGGACTTGATCATTGTCTTGATGTGGGGGGAGGTGTGACAGGAGAGGGGCGGCCAGGTAGCACAGCAAGTAAGAGCACTGTCCCCAGAGTCGGGATGACCTGGGGATCGAATCCGGGCTCAGATACTTAGCACCACACCCAGAAACACCTGGCCTTGTAACCTTGAGAAAGTTACTTAACCCCAATTGCTTTAAAAAAAAAAAGAAAAGATAAGTGAGGCTTTTGAAGAAAGATAGTGAGTGAAGTTTTTAATTTTTTTGAGCTTAAGATATTTATGGGTTATCTAGTTTGAGATGTTTAAGAGGCAGTTGAAGATATAAAAACAGAGGCTATGAGAGAGCTTAGGGCTGGACAAGGAGATCTGAGAGCCATCTGTATAGAGAAATAACTGAAAACATGGGAGCAACTGAATCTGTAGCAGCAGGGGTGATTTCCAAACCTTGCAGTACAGAGACACCAAAGACAACTCAGAAGGTCAGCAGGAAAGGTCTTTCTCATCTTAGTGAGACTGGAGCACAGACCAGTGCAGGCTGTAGCAGCAGGGTCCCAGCCCCAGCATACCAGGATCAGCCTTGGAAGTGACTGAATCAGCAGTGGCAGCAGCAGCGGCACAAGGAACTTGCAGAGTTCTCAGTTTACAAATGGTATGGGGTTAGAACAACTGGTCAGAAGGAGATGACAGGGTGTTCCTGCTAGCAATTGAGGCTTTTACTCTACTCATATTCAGACCTGAGTGGTAGTCCCAGGGTGAAGAGTATGACAAGGTTAGAAGAGCTTGGAGCCATGGTGGAGGGGGGACCTTCCTTATAGTTCCAGGGCAAGAAAAAATGCTAGTTTTCACTCACAGACCAGAGCACAGGCCAAGAGAGTGGTAAACACCTCTCCTTCGATCATAACACCTTGGAAGAACTAAAAACTTACAGTTCCCTAGAAGTATCTTTGAAAACAGTTGCACAAAACCCCTGGAGTTTTGGACAGTATGCCCTCCATCCTGGAAACCGAGCCCAAATTTAATAAACAGTTAAAAGACAATTAATAGCTTAGGAAAATGAGCAAACAATGAAAAAAAAAAGAATCTGCTGATCATCTCCTGAAAGAGATCCCAAAGGAAAACTCCCAGTAATACTATAGCCAAATTCCAGACCTCCCAGATCAAGGAGAAAACATTGCAAACAGCCAGAAAGAAACCATTCAAGAATCATGAAGCTACAGTCAGGATAACACAGAATTTAGCAGCTTCTATATTAGAGGACTGGAGAACTTGGAATATGATATTCCACAAGGCAAAGAAGTTAGGATTGAAAACAAGAATCACCTACCCAGTAAAACTTAGGGATAATCCTTCAGGGAAAAAAAAAAGGATAATCAATGAGACAGAAGCCTTTCAAGTGTTCCTGAAGAAAATACAAGGGCTGAAGAGAAAATTTGACTTTATATACAAGACTCAAGAGAAGCATGAAAAAGGGAACAGAAAAGGAAAATCATAAGAGACTTAGTAAAGATAAACTGTTTACATTACTCTATATGGGAAGATGATATTTGTAACTCAGATGGTAGTTGTAACATTTTCCAGTATTAGGGTAGTTAGAAGGCGTATAAATGTAGACATATAGCACAGGGCTAAGTAGAACATAAGGGGAAGATATCTAAGAAATAAAATTAAGGCATGAGAGGAATAGAATAGGGTATATTATCTCACATATAGCATGCAAAAAAAAAGGTTCTTTATAAAGAAGAGGGGGAAGGTTCTGGTGAGAGTGGCTGAACCTTACTCTCATCAGAATTGGTTCAGAGAGGGAATAATATATGCACTCAATTGGGTATAGAAATCTATCTTACCCTACAGGAAAGTAGGAGACTAAGGAGATAAGACAAGGGGGAGGGGGAGTGACAGAAAGGAGGGTAGATTGGGGGAGGGGAACTCACAAGCAAAACAGCTGAGGAGTGACTGTATGAAAGGAGAGAGTAGAATGAACAAAGGTGGGGAAATAGGATGGAGGGAAATACAATTACAATAGTAACTGAAAATAATTTTGATACAAATTTCTTTGATAAAGGCCTCAATTCTGAAACATATAGAGAGAGTCAAATTTATAAGGATGGGAGTCATTACCCAATTGAAAAATGATAAAACAAAATATGATGAATTTTCAGATGAAGTCATCAGTTATCTATGGCCATATGAAAAAAAAATAGTCTACCTCATTTTAACTGGAAAATTGCAAATTAAAATAATTCTGAGGTACTATGAAATAGCAATTTGATTGGCTAATAGGACAGAAAAGGTAAATGATAAATGTTGGAGGGAATGTGGGAAAAATGAAACATTAATACACTGTTGGTGCACTTGACAACTGATTCAACAATTCTGTAGAACAATCCAGAACTATGCCTAAAGTGCTATAAAACCATACATACCCTTTGACCAAGCAATGCCACTACTAGGTCTGTATCCCAAAAGAATCTGTATGTACAAAACTATTTATGGTAGCTTTTTCTGAGGGCAAAGAATTGGAAATTGAGGGGATGCCCATCAATTGGGGAATGGCTGAATAAATTATGGTAGGTGATCACAATGGAATACTATTGTACTGTAAGAAAGGATGAACAGAATGCTCCCAGAAAAACCTGGAAAAACTTATATGACCTGACACAAAGTAAAATGTACTGTTACAAATAAATAGTAAAATTATAAGGGGATCAGCTGTGAATGACTTAGCTATTCTCAGCAATACAATGATCCAAGACAACTCTGAAGGACTTATGATGAAAAATGCTATCTATCCCCAAAGAAAAAGTGATAGTATCTGAATACAGATTGAAGCACAATTTTTTTCATGAGTAATTTTTGTTTGTTTTCTTTCATAATTTGACTCTTATGGAAAGGCTGGGGAGGGAGGAAGTGAGAGAATTTGGAACTCAAAGTTTTAAAAACAAATATTAATTTTTTTTATATTTTTATATTTTATATGTACCTGGGGGAAAATAAAATGGTAAACAAATAAAAATTAAAAGGATCATTTGTAATTATGAAGAGATCAAATTTGATTGAATTTTGAAGTCAGAAGTCAGATTGTAGATAGTTGAGAATGTGAGGAAAGAAAGTGGAGGCCCCTACTGTAGATGACCTTCTCAAGGAGGACATCACAAAGGGGAGAAGAGAAATGACAGCTAGTAGGGAATGAATGGATTAAGCGAGAAGATTTTTTTTTAATTTTTGAGGATGGGGGATACATGGAATATTTGTAGGCAGAAAAAAAGCAGGAAAAAGATAGGCAGTAATTGAAAAGATAAGAGAGTAGGGCTGGTAGAGAACTGTCTGGCAAGATGGAATGTAATCTCTTGTGCATGTAATTTGCCTTGGAAAGAAAGACTCCCTCTTTATGTGAAATGGGGTGGAAGACATGGTGACAGAAAGCATCTGAGTGATGTGACATCAGGAATAAATGACAAAAAAGGGAGCTCTAATGAATGGACTATTGTTTTGAGTTTTTTTCCAGGGTAATATGAGGCAAGATCTTCAGTTAATAAGGTGGGAGGAGACACAAAGACAAGTATTAGGGATACAAAAACAAAACTGAAATAATCCCTACCCTCAGGGAGTTTATATTCTACCACAGAGATAGAATATGAACATACAATTATAGATGCAGCCCCTCTTGTATTTCCTTGTCCATATCTCTTTTATCTACTGTATTCTCTGAATTCCAGCCCTCACAAATCTTATCTCCAAGTTCTCTGAGCTACCCCTTTTCATATTCTCTCTTCCCAAATCATGGACAACTGATCTCGTGAACTGTCTTCTTCTGAAAGTCATTTTATTAGTGCTTGAAACCAAGGAAGAGGGAAGGGCTGCATTTATATGATATAGTTTGAAGAAAGAAAAAAAAATAGCATTACATTTGGAAGGAAAGGAAATCCTTCCAGTAGAAGGGGGAAATTTATCTAATCTTTGATAAAAGCAAGGGACTGTGGATATATTGGGGATAAGGAAGAAAAGATATATGTAGCTCCTTTGACCAATAAAGAAGGTTATACAAGTTTCTGATTTTCATCATTGTCTAGTCCTTTTATTTATTTTTTTAAATTTTTTTTCTTAAGCAATTTGGGTTAAGTAACTTGCTCAAGGTTACATGGCCAGTTATTTCTGGATGTGGTGCTAAGTATCTGGGCCCAGATTCGATCCCAGGTCATCCCAATTCTGGGGCCAGTGCTCTTACTCACTGTGCTACCTGGCCAGCCCTAGTCCTTTTATTTTTTTATAGATAAGGCAATTAATGCCCTGAAAGATTAAATAATTTGCAGGTAGTGATAGAACCAAATTCTGAATCCGAGACTATTGTTAAGTCTAAGTTCAATACTTTTTACCTTAAACTATGCTGCTACTGGAGCTACATTTAAAAAAAAGAATCCTTAATCTCTATGCTCCAAGTCAATCTTTGGAATTTTGTGGACAAATATTTAAAAATGCTGTAGGAGAAATAAAAAGTCTTCCTTTTTTGGTTGATATTGAATAAGTGGTACTTGAGCATTGTTTTCTTGAAAGTTATTAAAAGGAAAACATTCAATCCTATGAAAAGTACAGAGAAAGAAATGGTAGCACATCCAAAGTGGCCTCATTGAGTTACTCCCCTTCTGAAGGAATGAGATTGGTTTTCTGTTACGTATCAAATTGATTTAAAAATTGCCATGTGATGACTTAAAGACTGGAACAGCATGCAATTTGAAACATGGATATTTATCTGTTATTTTTTATACAGTTGAGCTATTGTACTCCTTTTGTCTCTGATCAAGTCTAGTTGGTCTGTGGGTGATTTCAAAACCACAAAGGTCTGGTGACAACAAAACTCTCGATGCCAACATCGAAATCTACATACTCTGGTTTCTCTATTGTACAGGTCAATTTAGAATTCTTTTCCAGCTGGTGTCTGAAACGGCACAGTCAATAGACTCATTCAGATCTAAATTTTTATCTTTTCAGTGAGGCATGTTCTCTAATTGAACACTGCTTACACTTTGTTTAGCTAATATAAAAACACCCTGGGATGCTTTTGCATTAAAGAAGCTACAGGGGCTTTACTATGTAATTGTCTTTGTATTATTTTACAAATAGCTCCATGCTGCAGACACTAAATAGTTTGCCCAGCTTTCTAATAAATACTAAAGTAATAGTGTCAACACTAGAACTGCTATTCTCAGGGGCTGAAGAACAATTCCAACATTTTAAGGCACATGTTGGTATGCTGTCATGCCAGGAAAATACGATTTCCTTTCCCAAATAAATCAGTAGTTGCTCCCCCTTCCACCAAATTCAAATTTTCATTGATTTGGGAGATTGTAAAAGACAGATGCAACTAAATAATTAGCAGGATTAGTGTCTAGTGTGCTTTGGGGGTTCCTTGTGAAAGACCATCTTCACTGTGGCACATTGTTATTGTTCAGTAGTTTCTTCTTCTTTATGCCCCCAATTTGGGGTCTTCTTGGCAAAGATACTAGAGTAGTTTGCTATTTCCTTCTCCATCTTATTTTAGATGAGAAACTGAGGCAAACAGGGTAAAATGACATGTCCAGTGTCACACAGCTAGTAAGGGTCTGAGGCCTGATTTGAACTCATGAAGATGAATCTTCCTGATTCCAAGCCCAGTGTTTTATCCACTGTTCCACCTAACTGCCCAAATTACATTGGACATGGATGTAACAGCTACTCACTTGTAATTTGGTCATCTCTCTATTCTTGGGCATCTCTCTGGAAATGGGGAGCAGATGAGGGGTGGTACTTAAAGTAATATTGCATTATTTTTTTAACACATGACAAAGACCCTTCTTCCAACTATATTGTATGTTCAAATATACAAGAAATACTATGCTAAGTATTTATTGAATGCTTACTATGGGCAAGGTTTTGAAAATGTTACAATTCATTACTCTTAAGAACAGCAGACAGAGTCTCTACCTTCAATGGGGTTTATAGTATCATGGAGAAACAAGGCACACAAATATAAAAGAAAAATTACTGTACAAGATGGAATATTGTTAAATGTAAAATGCATGCTACATATAATAAATACTATGGAAATTCATGAAGGTAAAGTTAGTTTTGCTAGTATGACCTTAGAAGGTATGATATAATATGGATTTTGAAAGGTGGTTACAAAACATTGGAAATGAAATGGTATTTAAAAAGAGAAGAAAGAGGAGAAGGAGCCAAGATGACAGAGTAAATGCAGATACTTGCTTGATATCTCCCCCCAACCCCTTCAAACACCTGTAAAAAAAACACTCTAAAGAAATTCTAGAGCTACAGAACCCACAAAATGCTAGGGTGAAGCAAATCTTCAAACCCAAGACAACCTAGAAGGTTCAGAGGAAGGGTCTACTACACCAGGCTGGGAGCAGAGAACAGTCCAGCAGGGGCCTCACTGGCACAGAAAGGGCCAAAGCAGGCCTCAGGAGCCTGAATCACTGGCAGCTGTGGCAGTTTCCAGACTTTTCAAGCCACAAATGCCAAAGACAACATAGGTCAGTGGGAAAACTCTGCAAGACGTGGGTGAAAGAGTAGTGAAGACCAGCTGGGTTCTGGCCCCAGCCCAGGGAGGTGGAGGTGGTGGCACTGGTGGCAGCAGCAGTAGCAGAGTCTGTTTCAGGAGCTCCAGGCCCACAGATGGTGTAGGGATCAAGTGGTTCATCAGAGGATGATTGCAAGGATCTCTTTGCTCACTCTGAGAAAGGATTCTATTGCTTTGCCCTGCTTGGATCTGGGTTGCAATCCTGGGGGGTGGTCCTGAGGTGAGGAGGAGTGCTGATGTGTTGGTAGAGACTGTGGAAGTGGTACAGAGGGAATCCTCATCACATTTCTTAGGCAGAAAATAGTGCTTGGGGCAAATCACCGACCAGAGAGCAGGTGAGGAGAGGAGTAAACATCTCTCCTTTGAATGTACCACTTTCGAAGTGCTGAAAATTTACAGGTCCCTAGAAGTTTTTCTGAAAAATGTTGTATAAAACCCCTGAAGCCTGGGACAGTATACCCACCCCCACCCCCACTCCCAGTGGAATCAGAGTTCTACCTTGACTAAGAGTTAGAAAGTCAAGCATTTCACTGGAAAAATGAGCAAACAACATAAAATCTCAGACTGCAGAACCTTATGTTGGTGACAAAGAAGATCAAAACATACAACCAGAAGAAGACAACAAAGTCAAAGCTCTTAAACCAAAAGCCTTCAAGAAAAATATTAATTGGTTTCAGGCCATGAAAGGATTTTGAGAATCAAGTAAGAGAAGTAGAGGAAAAATTGGGAAGAGAAATGAGAGTGACACAAGAAAATCATGAAAAATGGGTCAAGACTTTGCTAAAGGAGACTCCAAAAAATAATGAAGAAAATAACACCTTAAAAAGTAGACTAACCCAAATGGCAAAAGCAGTCCAAAAAGGCCATGAGGAAAAGAATGCTTTAAAAAGAAAAATTTGCCAAATGGAAAAGGGTGTCCAAAAGCTCCCTAAAGAAAATAAATCCTTAAAAATTAGAATGGAGAAAATGGAAGCTAAGGCCTTTATGCGAAATCAAGAAATTACAAAACAGAACCAAAAGAATGAAAAGAAAAATAGAAGACAATGTGAAATATCTAATTGGAAAAAGTTCTGCCTGGAAAATAGATCTAGGAGAGATAATTTAAAAATTATTGGACTACCTGTAAACCATGATCATAAAAGAGGCTAAACATCATCTTTCAAAAAATCATCAAGGAGGGGCGGCCAGGTAGCACAGCGAGAAATAGCACTGGCCCCAGTGTCGGGATGACCTGGGGGATCGAATCTGGGCTCAGATACTTGGCACCACACCCAGAAATAACTGGCCCTGTAACCTTAAGCAAGTTACTTAACCCCAATTGCTTTAAAAAAAAAAAAAAGAAATTATCAAGGAAAGCTGCCTTGATATCCTAGAACCAGAGAAGAAAATAGAAATTGTAAGAATCCACCTATTGCCTCTTGAAAGAGATCCCCAAAGGGTAACTCCTATGAATATTATAGAAAGAATCCAGAGTTCCCAGGTCAAGGAAAAAATATAGAAAGCAGCCAGAAAGAAACAATTCTATTATTGTAGAAATATAGTCAGTATAACATAAGTTCTAGTAGCTTCTACATGAAGGGATCAAAGGGCTTGGGAATAAGATATTCTGGAAGTCAGAGGAGCAAGGATTAAAACCAAGTCTCACCTTCTCAGTAAAACTGAATATACTACTTCAGTGGAAAATATGGACCTTATATTAAATAGAGGGCTTTCAAACATTCTTGATGAAAAGACCAGAGCTGAATGGAAAATTTTACATTCAAATACAAGAGTCAAGAAAAACATGAAAAGGAAAGAGAAATCATAAGGTACTTATTAAAATTGAACTGTTTCCTATATGGAAACATGATATTAGCAACTCATGAGACTTTTCTTAATATAAGGGTAGTTGGAGGGAAGATAGAAAAATAGATAGATAGATAGATAGATAGATAGATAGATAGATAGATACATAGATACATAGATAGATACATAGATACATAGATACATAGATACATAGATAGATAGACGGCACAGGGTGAGTTGACTATGAAGGGATGATATCTAAAAATAAAATTAAGGGGTGAGAGAGTAATATATTGGCAGAAAGAGAAAAGGAGAGAGAGAATGGGGTAAATCATCTCACATAAAAGAGGCAAGAAAAAGGGGGAGGAGTGGGGTGAGAGGGAATGAGTCAACCTTACTCTCATCTGATTTGGCTTAAGGATGGAATAGCATACACACTCAAGTGGGTATCTTACCCTACAGAAGAGTAAGGGGGAAAGTGATAGAGGGGCAGGTGAGAGAAGGGAGGGCAGATTGGGGGAGGAGGTAGTCAGAAGCAAACAATTTTGAAAAGAGACAGGGTCAAAGGAGAAAATAGAATAAGTGGGGGGGGAGCAATAAGATGGAGGAATGCAATTAGTCTTTCACAACATGACTATTATAGGATTCTTTAGCATGATGACACATATATAACCTACATTGAATTGCTTGCCTTCTCAATGAGGGTTGGGTGAGGAGGGAAGAAGGAAGAAAATTTGGAACTCAAAGTTTTAAAAACAATGTTAAAAATTGTTTTTACATGCAACTGGAAAATAAGACACACAGACAATGGGCTATGGAAATCTACTTTGCCCTACAAAAAAGTAAGGTGGAAGGAGATAAGGGAGGGATAATAGAAAGGAGGGCAGATGGGGGGGGCAGTTAATCAGAAAGCATGCCATCTCAGAGTGGGGTAGAGGGGAGTGATGGCAAAAAATTTGGAATTCAAAATCTTGTGGAAATGAATGCTGAAAACTAAAAACAAATAAATTAATTTTATAAATAGAAGAAAGATTTGAGAGGCTGGAATATGCAATGGCTACCCCTAAAAGCAAAGGGGATGATGATGATGATGAAAACTCTGATTTGTTAAGTCTCAGATTATGTCAGTTCATCAACTGTATCATGTGCCATTCCTTTTTGAGCACATTACCCCTCAGGCTATGATTATACTTTCTAACTTTTGCACACAACTTATAATAGTGAAATCAGGTTTTGATCAAACAAACGGGAATCATAAAATGGGAATGCTTTCACTCTTACAACACATAGAGGACATTGTCCATCTTTGATTATATATTCATCAATCCTAATTCTTTAATACTGAACCATTAGACAAATAGAATTTGCTGCTCAATTTATAAGTAACCTGTGTTTACTCCCATCTCCATTAGTCATTATCAATGGGTAATTAAGCCCAGAGTTCAGATCAAAACTCCTTTAAGTGAATAGAGATAGAGGATAGGGACTGAACCATCTGTTTTCAATTACATGGTGAACTCTCTAAATAAAACAAACAAACAAACCTAAATATATTAGCAGTTTGGCCACTTATACACAATTTATGCTCTTAAAGAATTACCCACAGCATTGAGAAATTGTGTCTTAATCAGAGTCACTACCAGTATGTGATAGAGACAAGATTTGAACCTTGATATTCCTGCTTTTGAAGCTGACTCTCTATCCACTACTACATGCTTCTTCCAAGTCTTGTAAAAGTATAATTATATTTCCAATTTAAGAAATAAACTAACCTTAGAATTTGGATTACTTATTATTCTTTCTTTAACATCTCTGAATGTAGCAGCAAGCACCCCAGCATCCCCGTGGTGGCTGCCAACACAGGTTCTTAGATCTGCTTTTCTAAAGGAAAGCAAGTCAAAACGGGTTAACAATCTTGCTTTAATAAATCAAACATATCATTTTACCTAGTTCAGGGGGAAAAGTCAGCACCCTGAACTTCAGAGTATACAGAGAGGTTACTAGAAGAAGTTACAAGACAGAGAAACATTTCAAGCAGACAGGCCTCCAACTGTCCAACCATTATATCCATACCTAGTCATTTAGCAGAGAAGGAAGCATCAACATCTGGATTTTCAAAGCTAGGGGGGCTCTCAACGGCTGCCCAGAGTGTCTTCTGGTCAAATCACATAACACTTCTCAAAGTGAGCCCCAAAACAATGCCTCACATCAGGGATTATATAGCCTTCTCCTGGCTCAGAGAATAGAACAACCCTCTTGACCCACTGCTCAATCACAAAGTATCTCCTGAAAAACAAGCCTCCCACCACAGGCTCCAGGTGCACTTAAGGCTATAAAAGGGTCTAGGGGCAGGGAAGATCTTAAAATTTTACATTCCCATTAAAATGAAGGAAGCAATCTGGCAACACCAAACACTAAAAGTTATCACTTAAAATTTGCCCAGTTAGGCATAAAGGAATCTCAGTTCAAAGCCTGGGGTGGAGGTGGGGGAGTGGGAGGGAGGTATTGCATATGCATTGCCCTGGAGCAATTTTAACAGGCTATTTCAGGAACAGTAAATTATTCATTTTTTATTTCAAAAATCTTGTGGGCTAACATATGAATAAGTGTTAGTTTTTCCAATGTATTTATTGATATTGAAGATCACAAAATTGTATATATTTAAAGCTGTTATAAATATACTTTTTCCCCTATTTTTTTCCATCTGCATGACTCCAATAATGGCCAGTTGGGTATATAGAAAGGTAGAGCAGGATAATAGACAGTGTGGTGAACTAACAGGTAAGAATCTCAGAAGGGAAGGGACAAGTTAGGAAAGGAAGAAGCAACTATTAGGAAACTTCCAGAGTGCCAGTTACTGTGCTCAGCATTTTAAAAATAATGTCTCATTTTCAGGATATAGGGATGTCATTCTGATGCCCATATTATAGTTGAGAAAACCAAGGCAAACTAAAGTTAAGTGACTTGCCCATGCTTGCATACCTAGCAAGTAAGTGTCTGAGTTAAGACACAAAGTTCAGTACACTCCTCTACCTCTAGAGCTCTTATACTTTCTCTCAGAATGGGGAGAAGACTTAAAACTACCAAAGGAAGAATTAGGTCAAGAGTCCCTATAAGCCTTCTCCATTCAGCTCTGACTACTCCATTTCCATCAGGAACTCTAGAATTTCAGAACTACAAGAAACCTCAGAGACCAATTAGTGTGACTTCCTCATGTTGCAAAGGAAGAAGCAGCAGTTCTGGGAAGTTAAATGATGGGCTCCATATCACAGAAGAGTTGCCAGTACCATTCAATGGAAAAAAGGCATTCTCCTTTCTGTAAGATAATTGTGATATCTCTGTTTCCTTCATATACAGTAGGGGTTCTTAACCTGTGTGTGTGTGTGTGTGTGTGTGTGTGTGTCTGTGGGCAATAGAAACTTGGGAATCTGGTGACGTCTAAGGACTGCTCAGAATAATATCACAGTTATCTCATTTGATCCTTGCTACTAATGGAACAATATACATAAAGCACTTAGCATATAGTAGGTGCATAATATTAATAGCTAATAATAACTAACATTTACATAGTGCCTACTATCTGCAAAGTAATTTATAGTTATCTCATTTGATCTTTACTAAAACTTTAGTAAAATTACCACCCCCAATTTACAGATGAGCAAAGTGAATGCCACAGAGGTTAAGTGACTTTTCCAGGGTAACACAGCTAGTGAGTGTTTGAGGTCATATTTGAACTCATATCTTTCTGGCTACAAACCCAGTGCTCTATTGACCACTGTGCCACCTTGTTACCTATTTTTTTAAAGGGTGTAATAAGTGCCTATTTCTTTTTCCCGTTTGCAATTCATGTCAAGACTCTCTTCCCCTCTTCTTGGAGCACTGGAAGCAACTAAAGCCCATGAGCTGCTTAGGCAGGCCTGAAAATGGATCTAGAACTTTAGCTTACTCTTCCATTTTGTGTTTCTTTTTCTGATCATAGGAAAATAAGCAGCAATAGTATGATCGTATAGAATGGTTTGTGGACCTGACTGGAGTCTCCTTGTGAGTTATAGACATCAGCAGATCTGAGGCACTGAGTTGATGCAGGAAATGCTCTTTGTCTATATACCACAACACTTGGAAGAGATAACCACTAGCTGGCGGATGAACCCAACTTTGGACTGCCTTCCCATAACTGGATGGAATTATTGGAAGAGTCAGAGCTGAGGTAAAAAGCAAAATGCTTACTCAGCTAGCCTGAAAATGGCTTTGTGTTTAGATCTTTGAGTCCCCACTGTCTGAGAAAGTATAGCAGTGATTACAGTATCTTGTTTTAAGTCTATCAATTATGTTTCTTAAATTAAATTTCATATTTATTTTTATTTTACATCATTCATTTGCACAAGATTTAGAGTTACATGTTTTCTCCCCAACTTTCTCCTACTTACCACTCCAAAACAGGGATGCCACTGAATACCCCCTCCCCCAATCTGCTCTCTCCTATATCCTCCCCCATTTATCATTTGACTTTCCAGTAGGGCAAGATTGATCTCTATGCCCTAGTGGCTGTATATCTTATTTCCCAGTTGCAGGTGAAAACAAAATTATATATATTTAACATTTGATTTTAAAATTTGAATTCCAGATTCTTTCCCTTCCTCTGTTGTGACCCACCCTTATTGGGAAGATAAGCAATTCAATATAGGTTGTACATGTGTAGCTATGCAAAACCTTTCCATAGTGCATATACTGTGAAAGACTAACTATATTTCCCTCCATCCTATCCCACCCCCCACTTGTTCTATTCTCTACTTTGACCCTGTCCCTTTTCAAAAGTGGATGCTTCCAACTTTCCTCCCCCCAACTGTCCCTCCTCTCCATCATCCCCCCTCTTATCCACTTTGACTCTACTCTCCTGTAGTGTCAGATACCATATTTAGTGTTTATGTCATTTCCTCTCTAAGCCAAATTCAATGAGAGTAAGGTTGACCCATTCCCTTTTGCCTTCCAGTTCTTCCACTCCTTTGAAATAATTTTCCCTTGCTTTTCTATGTGAAATGATTTACCCCATTCTGTCTCTCCCTATCTCCTCTTATTATATTCCTCTCTCACCTCTCAACTACACCTTTTAATTATCATCCCTTCCTATTCAATTGGTCCTGTGCCCTCTCTCTATGCATACCTGTATACATATATACACATAGTCACATATGTATTCACATGCCCATATACCCTGCTATATAGACACATATGTATGTGTATATATATAAATTATATTCCTTTCAAGTAATCTCATAGTGAGAAAAGTTTCATAAGTTACAATTATTGTTTTTCCATGTAGCAATGTAAGTAACTTTGATGAGGTTCTTATGATTTCTTTTCCCTACTTACCTTCTCATGCTTCTTGTATCTGAATGTGAAATTTTCTATTGAACTCTGGTTTTTTTCATCAAGAATGCTTGAAATGGGGTGGCGCCAAGATGGAAGAATGGAAGCAGTAACTTTTCTAAGCTCCTCTGTGAATCCCCTCACTAAACTTTAAAAAGTGAATCAATGGATTTTAGAGTGAGAGAATACACTGGGAGACAGAATCCAGACCAGCAAAGAACCCATGTGGCTCTGGGCATGGGGATCCTAGAGCACGCAGAGGCTACACCAGCCCAGACTAGAAAATAGACTACAGCCCAGCAGAGTGAGATGGAGGCCCAGACAGCAGACTTACCCACTCCAAGGGTGATTCCCAGCTGAATCACCAGCTTCTCAAGACAGGACAGAAGGATCCATCAGAGATGGGTAAGAGAAAGCACAGGGCCTGCTGCAGGGACAGGTGCTTCTCCTGGTGCTATCAGCCCACAGCATGGAAATTTAAAAATCACCTACCTGATTTTTCAGAATCCAAAATTGCAGAGTAAACTCTAGCTGCTCAGATTCCCCCTCCCTGACCTAGAAAACCCAGAGATAAATGTCCCACCCATAGTAAAATCCTGAAATAGGGGAAATAGCCTTAGGCTTAAAGTCACAGAGAAAAGGTGTAACTGAAGCAATAAGGATTCTAAAGTGAAGGGCAGGAGGCATTCCAACAAGCCCCACCTCACCTGACCAGCAAGAGCCTCCCAGAGCTTTAGCCCAGGGGCATAAAAGCAGAAATCTGAAGGGACCAAACCACCTCTCCCCCACAGATCACTTTGTGAGCCTCAGGGCAACTCAGGGGAAACACTGAGAGCCCTGGCCTTGGCCTCTGTCTAGACACCCAGAGGCTACAGCAGACAAAGTCAACAACCAAGCACCTAGCTCCCAGCCTAAGAAGCTTGGGTCAGAGCCTCTGTATCCCAGGAGCAGAAATACACTTTAAAGGCAGTAAATAGACAATTACAATGGGCTGGAAGCAACTTGCAAAGGCAAGACTAATGACAATTGAACCCTATTATTGTGAAGAAGAATAACTTTCCCTAGACACTTTTGACTCTGTATCCACACTAGAGACCACAGATAGAAATATGAACTGGTCTAAAGTCCAAAAAACATTCTTGGAAGAGCTCAAGAAAGATTCTAAAAGCCAAATTAGAGAGGTGGAAGAGAAATTTAAATCTGCAGTGACAAAATTAGGAAAAAAACACTCTCACTGAAGAAAACAAATCCTTAAAAAGTAAAATTTGTGAACTAATTAGAGAAAATACCTCTCTAAAAAAGGACCTTCAAAAAGTAACTGAAGAAAATAATTCAGTAAATATTAGAATAAGTCAAATCAAAGCTCAGGACTCTATGATGCACCAAGAGTCAATTAAACAAAACATGAAGATTGAAAAATTAGAAGAAAATGTAAAATATCTCACTGGAAAAACAACTGACCTGGAGAACAGATCCAAGAAAGATAACCTAAGAATTATTGGTCTACCAGAAAGCCATGTTGAATAAAGGAGCCTGGACAACATCCTCCACTAGATTGTCAAAGAAAACTATCCTTAAGTCCTAGAATCAGGAGGTAAAATAGTTATTGAATTAATTCACCAGACTCCTCCTGAAAGAGATCCCAAATTGAAAACTCCAAGAAATATAAACCCAGAATTACAGGGTTAAAGAGAAAATACTGGAAGCAGCCAATAAGAAACAATTCAAATATAATGGAAATAACGGTCACGATTACACAGGAACTAGCAGTTTCTACATTAAAAGATCTGAGGGACTGGAATTTGATATTTCGTCAGGCAAAAAAGCTAGGACTGCAACCAAGGATCAACTACCCAGCAAAACTGAGCATAATCTTTCAGGCAAGGAAATAGTCATTTAATGGAATAAGGGACTTCCATACTTTCCTGATGAAAAAGCCAGAGCTTAATGGAAAATTTGATCCCCAAATTAGAAGACTCAAGAAAGACATAAAAAGGTAAACAAGGAAAACACAAACTCACACAAACATATGCACACACTCACACTCATGCACACATGCACATAATTTGGGATGCAATAAGAACCAACCATTTATATACCTATATGAGAAGCTGATAGCTGTCAATATTGAAATTTATATGATTATCACAACCTTTAAAAAGGATTTACATAGAGAGAGGGTGTGGATATAAATGAACAAATCTCATGATTAAAAAAAGTCTATGAAGTGGTAAAAAGGGATTGTAATGGGATAAAAGGAAAGGATGCAGCAGAAAAAGACAAATTATGCCATATGAAGAAGCATAAAGACATAGTATAGCAGAGGGGAAGAAAAGAGGGAGATGAACATCATTTGAATATTATTCTCTTTGGTTCTGGTTCAAAAAGGGACCAACATAGCCAATTAAGTTTAAGATTCTAATGTGAAAGGATACAAAAACCCATTATAAGGGAGGTAAAGGTGGGAGGGAGAGGAGCACTGTATGAAATTTACTTTCATTGGTTTGGGGTCAAAGAGTGGATAACACACTCTGATAAGTATAAAAATCCAATGTGCTCTATAAGCAGTAGGAGGGGTAAGGAGGGATGAGAAGTGGGAGGGGTTAGAAGGGAGGGAAATAGTATTAAGAGGAAAAGGAAGGTAAAGATGGGGGGGGTCTAAGGAAGGGAATACTGAAGGAAAGGGTGGTCAAAAGGAAAACCCTTAAGGAGGGGAAGGGAGAGGAAGAAACAAAAACATAATCATGGGAGGGAATAGGATGGAGAGAAAGAGACAGATAGTCATCATTACTCTGAATGGGAATGGGATGAACTCTCCCATGAAATGGAGGTGGATAGTAGAATGGATTAAAAACCATAATCTTATAATATGCTGTCTACAAGAAACACATTTGAAACAAGGGGATATGCACAGGGTAAAGGTAATAGGCTGGAGTAAAATATATTTTGCTTCAGCTAAAGAAAAAAGGCAGGGGTAGCAATCCTTATGTCAGATAAAGCAAAAGCAAAAATAGATCTAATTAAAAGAGATAAGGAAGGAAACTATATCCTGTTAAAAGGCACCATCAAGAATGAAGCAATATCATTACTTAACATATATGCACCAAGTTGTATAGCATCCAAATACCTAGAGGAAAAGTTAAGAGAATTAGGGGAAGAAATAGATAGCAAAATTACACTAGTGGGGGATCTTAATCTCCCCCTCTCTGAATTTGATATATCTAACCTCAAAATAAACAAGAAAGGAGTTAAGGAGGTGAATAGAATTTGAGAGAGGCTAGATCTGATAGATCTCTGGAGAAAACTGAATGGGGATATAAAAGAATATACCTTCTTCTCAGCAGTACATGGCACATACTCAAACACTGACCATGTACTAGGGCATAAAAACCTCACAATTCATTGCAGAAAGGCAGAGATATTGAATGCATCATTCTCAGATCATGTTGCAATAAAAATCATATGCAATAAAGGGACATGGAAAGAGAGACTAAAAAGTAATTGGAAACTAAACAATTTAGTCCTAAAAAATGAGTGGGTCGAACAAGAAATTATAGAAACAATCAGTAATTTCATTCAAGAGAATGACAATAATGAAACAACATACCAAATTTGTGGGATGCAGCAAAGGCAATTCTTAGGGGAAATTTTATATCCCTGAGTGCACACATGAATAAATTAAGAGAAAATGGAGGTCAATGAAGTGGGCATGCAAGTGAAAAAGCTAGAAAAAGAACAAACTGAAAAGACTCAATTAAAGACTAAATTAGAAATAATGGAAATAAAAGGAAAGATTAATAAAATTGAAATTAAAAATATTGAATTAATAAATAAAATGAAGAGCTGGTTTTATGAAAAAAATAAAATTGATAGACACTTGGTCAATATGATGAAAAAGAAAGAATAAAACCAAATTATGAGTATCAAAAATGAAAAGCGTGAATCTACCTCCATTGAAGAGGAAATATAAACAATAACTAAGAATTATTTTGCCAAATTGTGGCACATAAATTAGACAATCTTAGTGAAATGGATGAATATTTACAAAAAGACAAGTTGCCCAGATCAACTGAAGATGAATTAAATAACTTAAATAACCCCATCTCAGAAGAAGACATTGAACAATCCATCAGTGATCTCCCTAGGAAAAAATCTCCAGGGCCATATGGATTTACAAGTGAATTCTATCAAGCATTTAAAGAACAATTGATTCCAATATGCTTCAATCTATTTGGGAAAATTAGTGAAGAAGGAGTAATACCAAATTATTTTAATGACACAAATATGTTTACCTAAACAGGAAGAGATAAAATGGAGGAAGAACATTATATGCCAATTTCCTGCATTAATACAGAGGCAAAAATTTTAAATAAAATATTCGCTAAAAGACCACAAAAACTTGTCACAAAACTAATACACTTCGATCAGGTAGGATTTATTCCAGGAATGCAGGAAGTTTTAATATTAGGAAAACCATCATTATAATTGATCATATCAACAATAAAACTAGCAGAAGCCACATGATTTTTTCAATAGATTCAGAAAAGGCTTTTAACAAAATAGAACATCCATTCCTATTAAAAAACCCTAGAAAGTACATGAATAAATGGAGTCTTCCTTAAAATAATAGGCAGCATCAATTTAAAACTATTAGCAAGTATTATATGTACTGGGGATAAGCTAGAAGCATTTCAAATAAGACCAGGGGTGAAACAAGGGTGTACACTATCACCCCTCTTATTCAATCTGTTACTAGAAATTGTAGCAGTAGCAACTGGAGAAGAAAAACAAAATCAAAAGAATCAAATTAGGCAAAGAAGATACCAAGCTATCACTCTTTGCAGATGATATGATGATATATTTAGAGAAAACTAGAAAATCAAGTAAAAAACTACTTGAGACAATAAATAAATTTGGCAAAGTTGCAGGATACAAAATAAACCCACATAAATCCTCAGTATTCCTGTATATTTCTAGTGAAATTCAACAGCAAGAGATAGAAAGAGAAATCCCAGTTAAAGTTATTGTAGACATTATAAAATATTTGGGAATCTCCCTCCCAAAACAAACCCAGGACTTATATGAACACAATTACAAAGCACTTTTCACAGAAATAAAGTCAGATCTAACTTATTGGAAAAACATCAGTTGCTCATGGCTGGGTCGAGCTAATATAACAAAAAATCACAATTTTACCTAAATTAAATTACATTTAGTGTCATACCAATCAGTTTATTAAAAAAAATACTGTATAGAGCTAGAAAAACTAGTAACAAAATTCATTTGGAGAACAAACAGTCCAGAATATCAAGGAAATTAATGAAAAGAAATGCTAGAGAAGGTAGACTAGCTATACCAGATTTGATTCTGCATTATAAAGCAGCAGTCATCAAAACTACTTGGTAGTGGCTGAGGAATAGAGTGGTGGATCAATGGAATAGATTGTGTACATGAGACTCAGCAGTCAATGACTCTAGTAATCTACTGTTTGATAAACCCAAAGACCACAGCTTTGGGCATAAGACCTCACTTTTTGACAAAAAATGCTGGGAAAACTGGAATATAGTATGGCAGATAATGGGCATATACCATTATCTAACACCATTTACCAAAATCAAGTCTAAATGGAAGCATGATCTAGGTGTAAAGGCTGATACTGTAAGTAATCTGGGAAAGCAAGGAACAGTTTACCTGTCAGATTTATGGAGAGGGGAAGACGTTATAACCAAATAAGATTTAGAGACCATTATAAAATGCAAAATGGACAATTCCAATTATATTAAATTGAAAAGCTTCTGTACAAACAAAGCCAGTGTAACCAAGATAAAGAGGGAATTGGAAAATTGGGAAAGAATGTGAATGTTTACAACCGATGTCTCTGATGAAGGCCTCATTACTAAAATATACAGAGAAGTGTGTCAAATCTATAAGAATACAAGTCAATCTCCAACTGATAAATGGTCTAATGATATGAACAGTTTTCAGAGGAAGAAATTAAAGATATCTATAAGCATGTGAAAAAAATGCTGTAAATCACTATTGCTTAGAGAAATGCAAATCACAACAACTGTGAGGTACCATATTTCACTGGTCAGGCTGGCAAAGATGACAAAACAGGACAATGACAAATGCTTGAGAGGATGTTGCAAAATTGGAACTCTATTGCATTGCTGGTGGAATTGTGAACTGATTAAATCATTCTGGAGAGCAATCTGGAACTATCCCCAAAGGGCTATAAATAATTGTATACCCTTTAATCCAGCAATACCACTTCCAGGGTTGTATACCAAATAGGTCATAGAAGTGGGAGGAAGACCCATATGTACAAAATTCTTTATAGCAGCTCTTTTTTGTGGTGGCAAAGAATTGTAAATTAAGGGGATGCCCATCAATTGGGGAATGGCTGAACAAGTTGTGGTATAAGCATGTCATGGAATACTACTGTGGTATAAGCAACGAGGAGCAGATGGATTTCATATTTACCTGGAGAGGCTTATATGAACCAATGCTAAGTGAGAATAGCAGAACCAGGAGAAATTTGTACACAATTCCAGACACAATGTATTGTGATGACCAACTTTGATAGACTGGCCTCGTCTCAGGAATGCAGGGTTATAAGTCAACTCCAAAAGAATCATGATGGAGAGAGATGTCTACATTCTGAGAAAGAACTAGAAAGAACTGAATTTGAATCCAGATTCAAGCAAACTACATGTTCTTTTTCTTGTTTGGTTTTGTTTCCTCTTTCCCATTGTTCAGTCCATCTGATAAAATTTCTTCTCTATAACCTGTCAAATGTCTAATGTGAAAGTATTTGCAGATCCTATATATGATTGTATATCCCTATGGTGGAGTTTGGGGAGAGAGGGGGAAAAAATTGAAACTGAAGGAATTGTGGAACTGAATCTAAACTAAAAGTAAACAAATTAACACGTACCAAAAAAAAAAAAAAAAGAATGCTTGAGTGTCCTCTGTTCCATTGAATTACCATATTTTCTCCTGAAACATGATACTCAGTTTTACTGGGAGGTGATTTTGGTTTTACTCCCAGTTTCTTTGACCTCTGTAATATCATCTCCCAAGCCCTTCGATCCTCCAGTGTAGAAGCTGCTAGATCCTGTGTTATCCTGATTGTGTTTCCACAATATTGAAATTGTTTCTTCCTGGCTTCTTGTAGTATTTTCTCCTTAATCTGGGAACTCTGGAACCTGGCTATAATATTCCTAGGAGTTTTCTTTTTGGGATCTTTTTCAAGAGATGATTGGTGGATTATTTCAACCTATATTTTGCCCTCTGGTTCTAAAATTTTCAAGGTAATTTTCCTTGAAAATTTCTTGAATGATGATTTCTGGGTTCTTTTTGTGATCATGGCTTTCAGGTAGTCCAATAATTTTTAAATTATCTCTCCTTTGTCTATTTTCCAAGTCAGTGGTTTTTTCAATGGGATATTTCCCATTGCCTTCTACTGTTTCATTTGTTTGGATATGTTTAATAGTATCTTGATTTTTCATGAAGTCACCAGTTTCCATTTGCTACACCCTAATTCTGAAGGATTAATACTCTTTAGTGAGCTTTTGAGTTTCTTTTTCCGTCAGGCAAATTCGGGTTTTTAAGGCATTCTTTTCCTCATTGGCTTTTGGAGCCTCTTTTGCTATTTGAGGTAGTCTGTTTTTAAGGTATTATTTTCTTCAGTCAGGTTGTTGACTCTCTTTCCATGATTTTTCTTGCATCATTCTCATTTCTCTTTCCAATTTTTCCTCCACTTCTCTTATTTTGTTTTCAAAATCCTTACGCTCCTCTGTGTCCTGTATCTAGTTCTTATTTTTCTTGGAAGATTTTGGTTCAGGAGTTCTGACTTCATTGTTTTCCTCCTGTTCCATGCTTTGATCCTTTTTGTCCCTAATACAGGAGTGTAATTTTGGATTGCTATGCTTGCTTTGCTTCCTTTGATTGCTCATGTTGCCTCTCAAATATTTGACTTTTGAGCTTTTTGCCACAGTAGAACTCTGCTTCCACAGAAGAGTGCTTTGTCTCAAATGCTTGGGTCTTCTCAGCTGCCAGAACTATTAGTTGTCTGCCCTCTCTGAATCCTCCACACACTCTGGCTCACTGGTCATGCACTGCAGGACCTTCACCTTAGACAGTGATCCAGATCCAAGCAGCTTAAGCAACAGTATTTACCCCTCAGACTTGTTGCTTGCTTCCCCTACAATCTGCAGGCCAGGAGCTCTGAATTAGCCAAGACTGCAGTGCCATGGTGCTTCAGCCACTTCTCTCTCCTGTGGCAGAGGCCTGACCACTCTACCTGACTCCCTGTTCCCAAAGTTCACACTGACCTCTCACTTTGTCCTTAGCACCTATGATTTGATAATTTTGGAAACTCTCACAGCTGCTAGTGATCCACTCTCTTGAAGTCCCTTCAACCAGTTTCTGTCCATGGCTTCCCTGGGGTTAAAACCATGGGCTCATGTGGCACTGGACTCTGCTCCCAGAGTGCTGCAATGGCCATTTCCTCATGGGCTCTCTTCAATGGGATGTTAGTTTCTCTCTGTCACTTTGTTGGTTTAGTAGCTCTTAAGTTTGTTCAGTGTCATTTTTTACATGTATTGGAGGAGATGCAAGTGGGGGACACACAGAAGTCCTGTTTATACTCTGCCATCTTGACTCTGCCCCCTTTTTTTTCTAAAGCCTTTCTTTTGTATAGGAGAAACACATACTTTTCCTATACCTGGTATATATTGTACATTGACTATTGTTTCTTTCCCCTTCTAGGGAGACATTGATTTTTAAGGAATTTGCTCCAGAGCTTTGGGAATGATGAAGTAAAGAAGCAAAGAGTATGGAATGAAAGCTTGATCTTACCTAACATTGTCAGGTTCTACCAGTATTGAAATCTGGTATTCTACCAGTATTTAAACCAGTATCTTCTTGAGTCCAGAGCTGATAAGGCCCCCTTAGAAGAGAAAATAAATCCTCTCCTTGCTCTTCTCCCCCACTAATGGATATCTTGAGATCTGGGAAGAAACAGGCACAAAATACAGATCTGAAAAAACAAAACTCCATTAAATGCACTGGATATTGCTGCTTATTATGATTTTCTAATGGAAATAATCCTGATCAAAAAAATAGTTAATAAATATGAGAATGTTGGAATATCCTTATATATCTGAGATATACATATGATTTAATGTTCTGACCATGAAAGGAAAAAGAAGAATTTCGTAAGCACTAAGAGCAAATAAAGTTTGGTCCTTGCTGATAGAGCAAAGTATCCAATCATAACAGCTTTTTATAGTACTTCGAGGTTTATAAAACATTTCCCAAATGTATGAGTCAGGTTGTGTGAAACATAACCTTAAAGCATCTGATAAAAAAAAAAAACAGGGCTTTTTCTATTAGATAACATAAGCATAGTGCATGTTGTCCCCCATTTTGTATTTAACTTACAGCTGCAGTGACTATATGGTGACTTAAGGCAAAACCCCTCTACTTCAGTGTCCTCACATCCCCTCCATCCATATCCACCTTTGACAAGTGCCAGTTTCCAAGGAAAATGTCAGTGAAGGGGCCTGGTCAGAGCTAAGAAAGGACCCTTTAATTCTGGATGAAGCTGGCCAGGCACAGCCTACTTTACAGACAACCTTTGAAGAAAGCTTCTGAATTGAAAAGAAAACTACAGGATATTTGTCATAGCCAAAAATGGGATTAATATATATATATATATATATATATATATATATATATATAT
>NW_027185653.1:7334077-7357322 GCF_028583685.1 Petaurus breviceps papuanus
TATATATATATATACATATATATATATATATATATATATATATTTACTGCTTTTAGCTCTGGTGCCAGAAAGTTCCTTTCAGGGACATCTGTTCTGATTCTTTAGCCTTATAAACCCTTCCTTTGACCCTTGTAGTTGCCTGGAAACCTTCTCAGACATAGCAGCCCCCAGTCTCCATTTAAAAAAAATAATAAATTTAAATACAAAAAGTCAAATACATACTGAGAAAAGAAAAAGAAATATATCATAAACTTAAATATTAGAACTTAAATATAAAATAAGAAAAGGGGGCAAAAAGCATTGCCATATGCATAGCAGAATGTAAGAGAGGATTAAAAATAAATAGCAATAAATTTCCATTACAAGAAGTCTATGTAATAAATACTACACACTGTGTCCAGAGATGTCTATCTTTTCTTTGCTTCTTTGTAAGGTTTCTTTTGTTCTCTTCTGTGCACTTTTTACTTTGTTCTTTTTTCCCCTCTTATAAGAGGGCTATAATTAAATGCAGATATAGCTATCTAAAATCTATGTCTATATCTATACATATAGAAACACATACATACACGACAAACTTATATGTGTACATACATATACACATATATATACATATATTTAGATTTCTATAATAATACTCATATGTGAACATATACATTTACATACATCTATGTAAGACAGTGCCATATTTGTTTGTTCTATATTTCTCTTAGGTTGCACGGCATCTTTTTTCATAAGTCCAAGTCTTTCTATCATTTTGTAAGTTCACCAACTCATCATTTCCTATACCACAGCAATATTCCAATGTTATACCATCCAGTTATTTTAAATAATATAAAACAATATTGATTAATATGACTCACATAATGGTGTAATTTCCCTTCTTTTGGGGCAGATGATCATTTGATATTACTCTCTGGGGTAGGAGAGGCTTTTATTTTTTGCTACAGTATCCTCCTCTGAAGACAACCCTAGTTTTCTCTATTCTCATAGTAACTTTCTACAGTTGGATTCCTTCTCCTTTGTCTGATCATTTTTTTCCCCCTACACAGCAACTTGTTGCAATTTCATCTAGTTCTGGGGTATGGGGGAGAGTGCTCTGGCCTTGGGCCCTTCTTTAGTTCTCCCTTCTGGCCTTGAATGGAACCCAGGAATGCTCCTGTAAGTGTCCACAGCCGGTGGCATGCCTGCCGCACTGCCTCTGCACTCACCAGATGTGTGCTGGTGCTTTCTTGCTAAGGGTTACCTTTCTACAGCACAAGTGGCCCTGTGGTTCCTCATCAGAAGAGGTTCCCTCAATCTTCCCCTGCTCAGACATCCCACTCCCCACACCGTCTGCGAGATGAACATTTCTATGACTGGTGCCAGGCCACCTCCCATCCCAGTTAACTCTGAGGCTTGCTGCTTGCTGTTTCAGAGGAATTAGTCTGGAAATGTTTATACTTCACAGGGACCAAATCTTAGTCGTGGGATTTTTCTTCTGTTCTTCTCTGTTTTCCCTGAGGCTTACTGTTCTGCCCTAACTCACTTATTTTTATCAGCTCTACATTCATCTGAGGCACTATTTTGTCTTGATTGTTGAAGAAATCTGGAGAGCTTGGAATTTTCTGACTTTCTCCTCTATCTTCCCAGAATCCTCTCCCCCAGGCTCTCTTCACTATGGTTTTGCCTCCAGGTTAAAAATCTCTCCTCTATAGCATGATTCTCCCAACCTTTATTCCTCTGAACATATATTTAGGGTAAAGTAGTTCTTAGCTCAGGTATTCCCAATTGTGACAGTGTTTAAAAAAACACCAAAAAATAAGATCAGTCTTTGAGCACTGTCTTCTAATAATGGTTGATATAGAGGAGGTCATAATATGCCTATGGTTGTTAATTACTATTGGTGAGTCCCTAGTAAATGGCACTTTACTTCCCTTCCCCTACCATTTTTTTTTCTTTCTCTCTCTCTTTCATGTGTTGGTCAGTAATCTAAGGAACCAAAGATCACCATGACTTTACTGGATAATTATTAAGGGAATATACCTGTAATTATTACTCTCAAGTGAAGATAAAATTTTACTCCAAAAGTATCTATTTGGTGTCAGTTATATAGCAGGCATTGCTGCAGTTGCTGTGGAGAACACAAAGGAAATATAGAAGCCTCTGGCCTTTAGCCACTTACAAACTTATTGGGTACACATGGCGTATGTAAATAAATCACAATAAAGAGAATTAGAGGACCATGAAAAATAAAGGCATTAACTGAATGTAATTAAGAATTAAAATATATGATCCTAGCCATAAAAGCAGAAAAAGGCATAGCTATGGAAACTACCACAATGACATGTCGCAGGATAGATCAGGCATCACATAAAGGACAGAGTCCTTGGGGTACAGGAAGAGCTAGCTTCAAGTCTTACTTCTGAAAGATACTGTCTGGGTGACTCTGGCTAAGTCATTTAACTTTCCAATACCTCCAACAACTCTTTAAAAGTAAGTTATAAAAGAGGAGAACTTTTGAATCCCTGGAGACATTGTCCATAATAGGTGATCCTCAAATCCAGATTAAAAAATGAAAAAAAGAAAGAGAAAAAAGGAACTATGTCCTAGAAGTAAGATGGCACTTTGCATATTATTTTGCCACTTCAAAATTTCATTGAATAATTTAATTCTTTGAGGCTAATAGGTCTACTTAATTGCCACTTTCAAAATTATAAAGCTAGCAATATGACTTAAAACAATTAAAGGATATGGAAAAACATGAACAAATCCCTTTCCTAGGACTGAATAAAATATATTGAAGAAAAATACAATCATATGAATACTAAAATTATGATGCTGTTTTTCCTGATTCTGATTCAGTTCACTCATTACAAAAGTCCAAATCTAAGGCAAAGTGTTGTGAATACCTGCCAATCTCTTAGAATTTTAAAACTCCAAAAAAATTTTGTGAACTCTACTGAAAATATTCTTATATTATCATGAAAGAAAAAATACAGAAGCTACAAATATTTGAATTATTCTCTTCATGTATTCCCAAATGATAGATGAAAATTATATGCAAAGATGACAGAAATCCTTAAATCAATCAATCTCTTGGCATTTATTTAGTACTAACTGTATGTAAAACACTATGCAAAGCATAGGGCAATGTAAAGAAAGAGAAGAAAACAATATAATGGGAAATACAAGAGATCTCTTCAAGAATATTAGAGATTGGGGCAGCTAGGTGGCACAGTAGCACCAGACCTAGAGTCAGGATGACCTGAGTTCAAATTTGGCCTCAGACAGTTAACACTTATTAACTGTGTGACCTTGGGCAAGTAGCTTAACCCCAATTGTCCTGTCTTCCCTCCTCCAAAAGAAAAGAAAAAAAAGAATAATGTTAGTGATATCAAAGGAATCTTTATGCAAAAATGATCATGATAAAAGACAGCAATAGTAGGGAGTAAACTGAAGTGAAAGAGATTAAGAAGAGAGGACAAGAATACACAGAAGATCTATACAAGAAAGATCACATTATCACTGGTAACCATGATGGTGTGGTTCCTCATCTAGTGCCAGACATCCTGGAGAATAAAGAATATTCCTTCAGCAATATGTGAACTAAGAGTTGCTAGAAGAGCAGGCTGGTTTTTGAAGAGAAAGAGGAACTAGAGACCAAATAGCCAACATTCACTGGATTATGGAGAAAGTAAGGGAGTTCCAGAAAACAAATACTTAAACATATAATCCTGCTTCATTGACTACCCTAAAACCTTTGACTGTGTGGATCCCGAGCAAATGTGACAAGTGCTCAAAGTGATGTCTCCTGAGGAACCTGTATGTATATCAAGAAGCAACTATTAGAACCAAACATGGAATAAATGATTACTTTAAGATTAGGAAAGTAGTATACCAAGGTCATATGTTGTTGCCTTATTTATTTAACTTACATGAAAAGTACATCATGTGAAACTCTAGACTGGATGAATTTTTAAAAAAGAATTAAAGTTGCTGGGAGAAATATCAACACCCAGATTTGCAGATGATACCACTTTGATGGCAGAAAGTAAAGAATTCAGAAACCTCTTGATGAGGCTGAAAGAAGAGAATATAAAAAGCTGACTTGAAACTTAATATATAAAAAAACAACAACATAAGATCATGGCAACTGGTCCCATCACTTCCTGGCAAATAGACGGAGAAGAAATGGAAGGAGTCTCAGATTTTGTATTCTTGGATGGAAAGATCACTGCAGATGGTGATTGAAGGCATGAAATTAAGAGACACTTGCTCCTTAGAAGGAAAACCAAGGCAAATATGGACATCATGCTAAAAAGCAGACACATCATTTTGCCAACAAAGGTTCACATACAGTAGTCAAATCTATGGTTTTTCCCCCAGCAATGTATGGCTGTGTGTTGGATTAAAGAATGAAATTAAGTGCTGCAGAATTGATGCTTTTAAATTGTGGTGCTAGAGAAGATTTTTGAGAGTTCCTTGGACAGCAAGGAGATTAAATCAGTCAATATTTAAAGAAAAAAATCCAGACTATTCATTGGAATGTCAAATATTGATGTCAGAGCTTAAATGTTTTGGTCACATAATTAGAAGGCAGGGCTCATTGGAAAAATACCCTGATGTTGGGAAGATTGAAAGCAAAAGGAGTAGGGATGGCAGGAGAGGAAATGGAGAGATAAGGATAAATAGATAAAATGGGAACAATAAAAATGGAGTTGGACAGACTTAGGGAGATAGTGGAGGTCAGAAGCGTCCAGCATGCTATGGCTTTTGTATTCAAAGTAGCTATGGAGATCAGGAAATATTTCACATACAAAGTTGGGCCAAGTCTTTAAGGAAACCAAGGACTGCAAGAGGTAGAGGTAAAGAGGGAGTGCAAGCAAGTAATGAGATAAGTAAAGTGTTTTGTACAACTAAAAAGAGCTTTATTTACTTACTTATTTAGGTATTACAATTACTAACGTGACCATCAACAGAAATGAGGAAGTAGGACTAGATAACCCCTAAAGTTCCTGTCAACTATAAATTTCTAATATTAGCCAATCTTGCCCAATCTCATCATGTAGCTTTAATCTTTTCCCATCGCCTTCCATTAGGTGCTTAAAAATAGCTAGTTTATACTGTAAGGATTCTAGAGACATATTTAGTAACACTAATGTTCCATTTTCAGTAGTTCAATAATTTGGAAGTTGTTCCTTTATTTTGAGCTGAAATCAGAATTTTCACACTTTTCATGTTTTGATTTAGTCCTGATTCTTCCCTTTGGGGCCAAAAATCTAAACCTTTTATTGGAAAACTCATCAAGAATTTGAAGGCAGTTTCCTTATTATTCCCAAATCTTCTCATGTCCACAATAAACTAAAAACCACTTGTTATTTAACTGTTTCTTAGATGACATAATTTCAAGTTCATTCTCTGCACTACTCATCCTCCTTTGGAGGAGTTCAGTTATGCTTTTGTACTTCCTATAACTGTTTTATTCAGAACTAAACACAGTAACCCAGGTATAGCTGACAAGGGCAGATTGCAATGTGAGTTTCACCTCCCTACTTCTGGATTTTATGTTTCTATTCATGCAGTTCAAGATTGCATTAGTTTCCCCCCCCCCCCAGATATATCACATTGTTGATTCACACTGAACTTATAAGTCACTAAATCCCCAGGTGTTTTCTTTTCTTTTAAACATGACCTATTTTCCAGTTATGTTTTCTGTATCCTATATTTTAAAAATCTGGTTAGATGAGGAAATTGAAACAAATGATCCATCATTTATTCCACCATGGAATACTTTAAGTGATGATGATTTTCCAAACTGATTAATAGCTATCTTTTAAATAATGGTAGCTGACATTAATAGAATGATTTATAGTTTACAAAGTATCTTGCCTATTTTATTTCATTTGAATGACACCACAGAGGTATATATTCTGTGAGGTGAGTACTGTGCATATTATAGCCTCATTTTACAAGGGAGGTAATAAAATTTAAAGAGATTAAGTGACCTGTCCGGAGTCACATAGCTAGTAAGTGCAAGAGAAAGGATTTAAATCATGTCCTTCCAACTTTGGGACCAGTACTTTATTTATTAAAACTTGTGGTCTTTAAGAGTGAAAGAAAATAAAATTGTACTGGCAGTGTGTATATGTATACACCTACATATATACATACATCTATATCTATAAATATATCTGTATCTATCTAATCTATATATCTAATCTGTATCTATCTCTCTAAACAATATAAACCCGAATTATATAGGAGCTAGAAGGAAGCAAGATACTTTTGCTCCCACACTAAAGAAGCTTAAAATATTCATGTCATTCCTTATCAATAATACAGTGAAAAATTCAACATGGAGGGTTCTAAAAAGTTTAGACATAGGCTATATTCTTCTTTTGGATTCAATAGAACAGTGGTACATGAAGAAGAGTAAACATTTTTTTTTTCAACTGAGGGGAAAATGGCAACATTTTTTGCCCTTTTTTCCAACTTACTTTAAGTTGAAAAACAAAAGTTTTTTTGAGTTTTATTTTTTAGTAGAGAAAAAAAGCCATTTACACAGGTAAGATCTATATTTCTAGTCTGCAAATAGATTTCTGTGTATATATTGAGATGCAGATTAAATAATATTCTTCCCCCAGAGAACTACACACACACATATATGTGTATGTGTATATATGTGTGAGTATACATATACACATACATATATGCATATTTATAAAGCAATTATACACACACACATTCATTCTGGCCACCTTCAGGTTATGGATTCTATATCATCAATAAAGACCCTGTATTTCTTTTTCCCCCATGTCGCATGAAACTGCTTAGTTTTCTAAGGAACTCCTCTGATGAAGAATCTATTGCTCTCTTAGGTAGCTTGTTTTTATATACCTCTATCACTCAATCAACAAACTTTTTTCTTTTCTTCTTAAGAATTTGCATTGTGCTAGTCAATGTACTAGGTACTGGGGATACAGAAACAAAAAAACAGAATGGTCTCTGCCAATAAGGAGCTTCCACTTGATGGAGAGAAAACATAAAACACATAAAATACATTTAAAATATAGGAAATAAATACAAAGTAATTGAGACAGGGCACTTGCAGCTAAGGGAAGAGCTCTTAACCTGGGGTTCATGAAATTCTTTTAAAATATTTTGATAACATGATTAATATTGAAATACATTTTCATGATTACATATGTATAACCTATGTCAAATTGCTTACCATCTTAGGTAGAGGGGGTGTGGGAGGAAAGGAGAGATTTTGGAACTTAAAATTAAAAAAAAGCAAATATTAAAATTGTTTTTACATGTATTTGGGAAAAAATGAAAAAAATCAAAAATATTTTGATAGCTGTACTTGGACATAACTAGTTTCTCATTTAAACATGGAAATTTTATATAACAATTTAAAAGTATTATTCTATGAATAGGATCCCACAGGCTTTATCAGACTGCCAAAAGTGTCCATGGAAGATGGAAATAAACATTTATTATGTGGCTACTATGTATCAAGAAGTATGATAAGTTCTTTACAGATATTACCTCATTTATTCTCAAAGAATCCCGGGAGCTAGGTATTATTATACTCATTTTGCAATTTTGGGAATTGTAAAGAGGTAAAGTGACTTATCCATAGTCACACAACTAGTAATGTCTAAGGCAGGTTTTGAACTGGTTCTCCCTGCCTCTATGTCCAACATTCTATTCACTGTGTAATCTAGTATTTCAGACACACACATACACACACCCACACACACACACACACACACTCGTTAAGGAAGAGAACAAGTATTTATTCAAAACCTCTTGCATATCAGGCACTGTGCTAAGTACTTTAGAAATATTATTTCATTTGATCCTTACAAATACCCTGAAAGGTAGTTCCCATTATTATCCCCATTTTACAGATGAGGAAACTGAGGCAGACAGAATTTAAGTGACTTAGTCACATAATAAATTTGTGTCTGAGACACAATTTGAACTCAGATTTTCTGGACTCCAAGTTCAGTATTCTATCCACTAATTTTCTTGTGCTAGGAATCGGAAAAAGTCTCATGTAGAAGCAGGTACTTGAAATTACTTTGAAGTAAATTAGGCTTTCTAAGAGGCAGAGGTGAGAAAAGAATGATTGCAGATGTAAGGTAGACTATGGAAAAGAAAAGAGATGGGAGATGGAATGTTGTACAAGAAGAAGAGTAAGCAATTAAGGTTCTGTCCCTTGCCCTCTTTTCTTCTCTTTCCATATGCTCAGTGATCTCATCAGTTTATGGATTTAATTATCATCTCTGTTCTGATGACTGTCAAATCTACCTTTCCTTCTCCAATCTTGCTACTGATCTCTAATCTCACATCTCCAATTGCCTTTTGGGCATCTTAAACTCAATATATCCAAAATATAACCCATTTTCTCTCCCCCCCCCCCAAACCCTTTTGCTTTCCTACCTTCCTTTTTACTTTATAGGGCAACACCATCCTCTCAGGTCCTCAGTTTCAGCACCTTGGAGTCATCCTGGATTTCTCATTATCTCTCACTTGCCACATCCAAGCTGTTGCCAAGGCTAATGATTTTACGCTTACCACATCTCTCAGATATGCTCCCTTCTGACACTGCTACTAATCAACTGTAGGCCCACAGCACCTCACTCCTTGATTACTACAATAGTCTGCTGCAGTCCTGATCTATATCATGCCATTGCACCTTGATGACTCCAGAGGAGAGCGTGAGGCTTGGGATTTTGCACAGCCCTCCATCATTTAAATCAAATTCACTTGCAAGTCATCACATTACCTTTCTCATGTCATAGTCTTCTTTGAGAACAGAGGACAAACAGCCACTTCAGCCTGCTTGTGGGTCTGCCTGCCTCAAAGTCTCTTCCCACTCCAATCAATTCTCCATTCAACCACTAACATAATTTTCCTAAAACACAAGTCAGATCATGTCACCCCTCTATTCCTTAGTAAATAAGTTCCAGCTGCTTCTTATTGATTCCTGGAACAAATAAAAAAAAAAACGTCCTGTTTGCCCTTCAAAGCCCTTCCTAACTTCGGCCTTCCCAAAATTTTATATGTTACTCTCTAACATATATTCTTCAATCTTGTTCTATGAACAAGAGACTGCATCTCTCAGCTCAGAGCCTTTTCTCTGGCTCATCCCCTTGCCTGGAATGCTATTCCTCCTCCTCTTTGACTACTGACCTACGTGTCTTCCTTTAAGTCCCAAGTAAAATCTTACCTTTTCCAGGAAGGTTTCTCATTGACTGAACCATCTGGCTGCTCTTTTAATTCCAGCATTTCCCCCATTTTTATTATTTCCTATTTATCCTATATGTCCTATAACTTGCTTTGCACATTGTCTCTCCCATTGGATTGTAAACGCCTTGAAGGCAGGGCCTGTCTTTCTTCCCTTTCTGTATTCCTAGAGTTTAGCATAGCTCTTGATACATAGTAGATGGTTAATAATTATTGGTTGATTGATAGAATTAGACTAGTTTGTATGGAATCTAAAATATTTGAAGCAGGGTAAAATATAATACATGACAGTTAGGGGGCATGGTGTATAGAGTGTTGGGCCTAGAATCAGGAAGACTATCCTCCCTACTTATTAGCTGTGTGACCCTGGAAAAGTCACTCAACCTTCTTTGCCTCAGTGTCCTCATCTGTAAAATGATTTTGAGAAGGAAATGGAAAATCACCCTAGTATCTTTGCCAAAAATCTCCAAATGTGAGTTAGGGCAGAGATAAGACTGAAACAATTGAGCAACAAAATTTATAATATATATGGAAAGCTAGACTGAAGCTGGAATGTGAAGGACTTTATATTTTCTCTGGAAGGTTAGAAAACTATGGGAGGTTTGTGGGCAGAGGGATGATATGGTCAGACCTATGCTACAGAAATATTACTTTAGGAGCTGTGTGCAGAATAGTTGGAGTGAAGAGAAACTGGATAAAGGGGAGCAATTAGTTCGACATTGAAATAATAAGATGTTTAGATTCAGAACTAGAGTAGTTCAAATGTAAGAGAGGTGGTATGGAGGAAGAATCAGCAAGACTTGGCAACTGATTAGATATGGAGGAGGACAATATAGAGCTGAGAATTATTTGGTGGTTACATACTAAGGTGTGAGGAAGGATAGTGGAAGCCTTTAAAATAACAGAGCAATTAAGAAGACATAATGGTTTGGGAAATAAAAGAGAAAAGCACTGAAATTCAGAGGGGTTAGGGAAGGCTTCTGGCAGAAGGAAGGAGTTCTGTTTTGGACATGTTAAGTTAGTTATGACTATGGAAGAATCAGTTGGAAATGTTTCAAAGCAGTTAATGATGTGGAGCTGGATTGAGAAGAGAAGCTATGGCTAAGTAGAGAGATTTGGGAGTCACATTTGGATGTGATCCTTGAACCTCTACTTACTGATGAGATTTTCTTATATTATAGCATTTCCTTATATTGAGGAACATTATCTACCTAACGAGACTGTTATGAGGAAAGCTGTGTAATTATATTTTTTGGTGTCATTTTAGTCATGTCTGACACTTCATGACCCCATTTGGGGTTTTCTTGGCAAATATAATGAAGTGTTTTACCATTTCCTTCTCCAGCTCATTTTACATATGAGGAAATTGAGGCAAACAGGGTTAAATGACTTGCCCAGAGTCACACAACGATTAAGTATATGAGGTAAGATTTGAATTCAGAAAGATCCTGACTTCAGGCCTGGAATCCTAACTGTTGCTTAATTTCCCTATATAATCATATTATTTAGGAGGCAGAGTCAAGATGGCAGAGTATAAACAGGACTTCCACCTGGCTATGACTTCCACCTCCTCCAATTCATGTAAAAGATGACTCTAGAAAAAATTTGGAGCTACAGAAGCCACAAAATGACAGAGAGAAGCTAACCTCCTACTAAAGACAGCTCAGGAAGCTGGCAGGAAGCAGCCAGCACATCTCTCTGGGAGCTGAGCACAGACCAATGTGAGCCAGAAGTTTTAACCTCAGGGTGGCCTGACCAGTTACCAGCTGGAGGGACTTCAAATCACCAGCAGCTAATGGCAATTGCCAGAATTATCATCCCATAGATACCAAAGACAAAGTGAGAGGTCAGTGTAGACTTTGCAGGAATGGGGAGTTCAGGAGTGTGATGTGGCCTTTGGCCCTGGGGCAAGAAGCAGCTGAGCCTTTATGGCCATGCTGCTTCAAAGCTCCTGCCCTTAAGATTGTAAGAGTAACAAGCACCCAGTCTCAGGGGTAATTGCTCTTGCTCTAACCTGCTTAGACCTGGATTGCTGTCTGGTGTGAAGGTCCTGGGGTGCAGGACCAGTTTTCCAGATCATGTAGAGGCTTCAGAGAGGGCACCCAAGTAATAGTTCCAGCAGCTGTGAAAACCCCAGCTATTGGGATAAAGTTCCTCTTTCTGGCAGCAGAGTTCTACTGTGGCAAAAGGCTCAAAAGTCACATAATTGAGTGGCAACACAAGCAAGCAAAGGAAACAAAGAAAACAGAGCAACCTGACATTAGACTCCCATTTTGGGGACAAAAAGGATCAAAACATGGAACAGGAGTAAGACAGTAAAGTCAGAATTCCTTCACCAAAAGCTTCCAAGAAAAATACAAGCTGGTTACAAGCCAGAGAGGAGCTTAAAAAGGATTTTGAAAAGCAAATAAGAGAAGTGGTGGAAAAATTGGGAAGAGAAAAGAGAATGATGCAAGAAAATTATGAAATGAGATTCAACAACTTGAATAAAGAAAATAACACCATAAAAATAGAATAACTCTGATGGCAAAAGAGCCTCAAAAAGGCAATGAATACCTTAAAAAGCCCAATTTGCCAGATGGAAAAAGAATCACAAAGGCTCACAGAAGAGAATCATTCCTTCAGAATTAGAATGGAGCAAATGGGATACTATTAAACAGACCCCCCCAAAAAAATAAATAAAAGGCAATGTGAAATATCTCACTGGACAAACCACTGACTTGGAAAATAGATTCAGGAGAGATAATTTAAAATTTATTGGACTACCTGAAGGCCATGATAAAAAAAAGAACCTCGAAGTCATACTTCAAGAAATTCTCAAGGAAAAGAGTCCTGATATTTTAGAATCAGAGAGCAAAACAGAGGCTGAAAGAGTCTACCAATCACCCCCTGAAAAAGATTCCAAAAAAGAAAACTCCTAGGAATTTTATAGTCAGGTTCTGGAATTCCCAGATTAAGGAGAAAATATTACAAGTAGCCAGGAAGAAACACTTTCAATACTGTGGAAACACAACAGGATAATACAAGATCTAGCAGCTCTACATTAAGGGATCAAAGGCCTTGGAATATGATATTCCAGAGGTCAAAGGAGTTGGGATTAAAACCAAGAATCACCTCCCCAGCAAAACTGACTATAATGTTTCAGGGGAAAATATGAACAATCAATGAAATAGAGGACTTTCAAACATTCTTGATGGAAAAAACTAGAGTTGAATAGAAAACTTGACTGTCAGATACAAGAAGCAAGAGAAGGATGAGAAGGTAAACAGAGAAAAGAAATCATAAGGAACTTATCAAAGTTGAACTATTCCCATTCCTACATGGAAAAGTGATAATTGTAACATGAAATGTTTCTCAGTATGAGGGTAGTTGAAGGGAGTAAAAAGGCATATACATATATAGATATGTATACATACCTATCTATCTATGTGTCTATATGAGGGGTATATGGGCATATGAATACATATGTGAGAATGTGTTTATATATATATATGTGTGTGTGTGTGTGTGTGTGTATGTACAGGTATACATAGACAGAGGGCACAGGATTAATTGAAAAGAAAATGATGATATTTTAAAAATAAAATTAGAAGGTGAGAGAAGAATATAATGAGAGTAGATATGGAGAAGCAGAATAGGGTAAATTATCTTATATAAAAGAGACAAGGGAAAACTTACAATGGAAGGAAATCAGGAAGGCAAAAGGGAATTGGTCAACTTTACTCTCATTGCATTGGGCTTAAGAAGCAATAACCTACACACTAAATTAGGTATCTTACCTCACAGAAAAGTAGGGGGGAAGGGTATAAGGGGGGGGATGATAGAAAGGAGTACAGATTGGGGGGAGAAGAGTTAGAAGAACCAGTTTGTTTTTTGCTTTTTGGAGGCAATTGGGCTTAAGTGACTTGCCCAAAGTCACACAGCTAATAAGCGTGTCAAGTGTCTGAGGCCAGATTTGAACTCAGGTTCTCCTGATTGCAGGACTAGTGCTCTATTCACTGTGCCTCCTAGGCACCCCAGAAGCACAACTTTTGAAAAGAGAAAGGGTCAAAGTATAAAGTAGAACAAATGGGGGGCACGATAGGATGGACAGAAATATAGTCAGTCTTTCACAATATATCCACTATGAAAATGTTTTGCAAAGCTATACATGTACAACCTATGTTGAATTGCTTATCTCCCCAGTAAGGATGGGTGATTAGGGTAAAAGGGAAAGAATCTGGAATTCAAAGTTTTAAAATCAAGTGTTTCAAAAATTTATTATTATTATTTTTCATGCACTGAAAAAATACAAGCACTGGTATAGGAAGATACACCTTGCCCTACAAGCAAGTTGTAGGGGGAATGGGGGAGGATATAGGAGAGAGCAGATTGGTAGAGGGGTTATTCACTGGGATTGCTGTTGTAGGGTGGTGGTAGGGGAAAGATGGTGAGAAAATTTGTAACTTAAAATCATATGGAAATAAATATTGTAAACTGCAAAGAAACATAACATTAAAAATTATGAATTGTTCTCAGGCTATGGAAAAGATCAAAATGGATTTTAAAAATCAAGTAAGAGAGGTAAAGGGAAATTAGAATGAGAAATGAGAGTAATGAAAGAAAATCATGAAAAATGAGTCAACAGTTGGGTAAAGGAGACACACAAAAAAAAATACTGAAGAAAATAATATCTTTAAAAAAGAGGCTAAGTGAAATGGTAAAAGAGGGCCAAAAAGCGAACAAGTAGAAAAATGTCTTTAAAAATAGAATTTTCCTTAAAAAGTCCAAAAGGAGATCCAAAAGCTCACCAAAGAAAATAATTCCTTAAAAAAAGAATGGAGCAAACATGACTTTATGAGAAATCAAAAACAAACAAAACCAAAAGAATGAAAAAACAGAAGGCAAGGTGAAATACCCCATTGGAGAAATAATTGACCTAGAAAACAGATCCTGGAGAGAATATTAATTAAAAAAAATAATATCGGCCTTCCTGAAAGTAATGAGAGAGTAAGAGAGAGAGAGTAGACATCATCTTTCAAGATATTATCAAGGAAAATTTCCATTCTATTCTAGATCCAGAATGAAAAATAGAAATTAAAAGAATCCAGCAATCACCTCCTGATTTTCCAAAGGAAAAACTCCCAAGAATATTATAATCAAATTCCAGAGTTCCCAAGTCAAGGAAAGAATATTGCAAGCATGAAGAAAGAAACAATTCAATTATCACAGAGCCACAGTCAGGATAACAGAAGATTTAAGAGATTCTATCTTAAGGGATTAGAAGGCTTGGAATATGATACTCTGGAGAGCAATGTAGCTAGGATTACAATGAAGAATCACCTACTCAATAAAGCTGAGCAAAATCCTTCAGGGAGGGGCTTTCAATGAGGGACACTCAATGAGAAAGAGGACTGTCAAGCATTCTAGTTGAAAATAGAATAGAATAGAAAATTTTACTTTTAAATATAAGACTCAAGAAAAACATAAAAGGGAAATAGGAAGGGGAAGTTTGAGGAATTTAAAAACTTAAGCTGTTTATATTCCTACATGGGAAGAAGATTATATATATATATATATATATTTAACTCATAAGATCTTTCTCATTATTAGGGTAGTTAGAAAGCATTCATATAGATGGCACAGGGTGAGATGAATATAAAGGGATGATATATAAAAAATAAAATTGAGGGATGAGAAAGGAATTTACTGTGAGAAAGAGAAAAGGGGAGGTAGACTGGAGTAAATTGTCTTACATAAAGGAGGCAAGAAAAAGCTATTACAGTGGAAGGGAAGAGGGGGAGGTGAGAGAGAGTGAGTGGACCTTACTCTCATAAGAATTGGCTCAAAGAGGGAATAACATACACACTCAATTGGGTATAGAAATCTGTCTTAACCTATAATAAAGTAAGAGGGGAAGGAGGTGAGGAAAATGAGGGAGGATGATAGAAGGGAAGCAGATTAGGAGAAGGGGAAATAAAAGCAAAACCCTTTGAGAAGGGGCAGGGCAAAGAGAGAGAGAGAGACAGACAGAGACAGAGAGACAGGGAGAGACAGAGAGACAGAGAGAGAGAGAGACAGAGAGACAGAGAGAGAGAGAGAGAGACAGAGAGACAGAGAGACAGAGAGACAGAGACAGAGACAGAGAGACAGAGACAGAGACAGAGAGACAGAGAGAGACAGAGAGTAGAATAAATAGGATGGCAGGAAATACAGTTACCAATAGTAACTATGAAAAGATTTTGAAAAAAGCTTCTCTGATAAACGTCTCACTTCTCAAACATGTAGAGTATGGAGTCAAATTCATAAGGATGGAAACCATTCCCAAATTGATAAATGATTAAAAATACGATCAGTTTTCAGTATAGCCATGTGAAAAAATACTAACTCAGTGTAGTCAATATGGTGGAGTAGAAGCAGGACCTCTGTGGCGCTCCCTCTTCCATCTCCTACAATTCATGTAAAAAGTGAATCTGAACTTTGGAGCTACAGAACCAACAGAATGACACAGACAAGCTAACCTCCCACTGAGCACAGCCCAACAGGCCAGCGGGATGTGGCCAGCACAGTGTTTTAGAGGCCAAGCCCAGCTCCCTAAAAGCCAGAAGTTTTAGCCTCAGGGCGACATGACTAGTCGTTGGCTGGAGGGATTCATATAACCAACAGCTGTGGCAATTTCCAGAATTACCAAACCATGGATGCCAAAGACAAAGTGAGAGGTCAGTTCAGTGTGAACTTTGGAACCTGGGAGTTCATGAGTGTGATCTGACTTTTGCCCCTGTGGCGAAAAGGGGCTGAGGCATGCTGGCCGTCCAGTGACTCCCACATGGCTACTTCAGAGCTCCAGGCCTGAAGATTGTAGGGGGACCAAGTGATAAGTTTGAGGGGTAATTACTCTTGGTTTAAACTGCTTGGATCTGGATCACTGTCTGGAGTGCAGGTCGTGGGGTGTGTAACCAGTGTGCCAGAGCATCTGGAGGCTTCAGAGAGGACACCCAGCTAATAGCTCCAGCAGCTGAGAAAACACCAGTGTTTGGGACAAAGCTCCCCCCTCTGGTAGCAGAGTTCTACTGTGGGAAAATGCTCAAAAGTCAAGTAATTGAGTGGCAACATGAACAAGCCAGGGAAGCAAAGCAAGCACAGCAGTCCAACTTTTGATTCCCTTTTTGGAGACAAGAAGGATCAATGCATGGAACAGGAGCAAGACAGCGCAGCCAGAACTCCTGCACCAGAAGCTTTCAATAAAAGAATAAGCTGCTTACAGGCCATATAAGAGCTTAAGAAGGATTTTGAAAACCCAATAAGAGAAGTGGAGGAAAAATTCGGAAGAGAAATGAGAATGACTCAAGAAAAGTATAAAATGAGAGTCAACAACCTGATTGAAGAAAATAACCCCTTAAAAATAGACTAACTCAAATGGCAAAAGAGGCTCAAAAGGCCAATGAGGAGAAGAATGTCTTAAAAAGTCAAAATTGCCAGATGGAAAAAGAATCTCAAAAGCTGACTGAAGAGAATCACTCCTTCAGAATTAGACTGGAGCAAATGGAAGCTTTATGAGATATCAAGATACTATTAAACACAAATGAAAAAAATTGGAAGCAATGTGAAATATCTCATTGAAAAATACACTGAGCAGGAAAAGATATCCAGGAGAGATCATTTTAAAATTATTGGACTACCTGAAAGCCATGATCAAAAAAAGAACCTTGAAACCATTCTCCAAGGAATTCTCAAGTAAAATTGCCCTGATGTTTTTGAACCAGTGAGCAAAATAGAGGTTGATAGAATCTGCTTATCACTTCCTGAAAAAGATCCCCAAAAGGAAACTCCTAGGAATATTATAGCCAGCTTCCAGAGTTCCCAGATCAAGGAGAAAATATTACAAGCAGTCAGGAAGAAAGAATTTCAATATTGTGGAAACACAATTAGGATAACCCAGGATCTGGTAGCTTCTACACTTACAGATCAAAGGGCTTGGAATATGATATTCTGGATGTCAAAAGAGCTGGGATTAAAACCAAGAATCACCTACCCAGCAAAACTAAGTATCATGTTCCAGGGTAAAATATAGTCATTCAATGGAATACAGGACTTTCAAGCATTCTTGATGAAAAAACCATAGTAGAATAGAAAATGTGACATTCAGATACAAGAAGAAAGAGAAGCATGAGAAGGTAAACAGGGAAGAGAAATCATAAGGAACTGATCAAAGTTGAACTATTTAAATTCCTACATGGAAAATGATAATTGTAACTTATGAAGCTTTTCTCAGTATGAGAATAGTTGAAGTCAATAGAAATGTATATATATATATATATATATATATATAATATGTATATATATATATATATATGAATATGTGAGTGTGTGTATATATGTACACAGGTATATATAAGCAGAGGGCACAGGACCAATTGAATAGGTAGGCATGATACTTAAAAGGTGAAATTGAAAGGTGAGAGAGGAATATAATGAGAGGAGATGGGGAGAGACAGAATGGGGTAAATTATCTCATATAGAAGAGGCAAGAAAAATTGTTACAATGGAGGGGAAGAACAGGATGGCAAAAGGGAATGAGTCAACCTTATTCTCATTGAATTTGGCTTAGGGAAGGAATTACATACACACTAAATAGGGTATCTCAGACTACAGGAGAGTGGGGGGAAGGGAATGAGAAGGGGGATAATGGAAGGGATGGTAAGCTGGGGGGAGGGAAGTTGGAAGTACCAACTTTTGAAAAGGGACAGGATCAAAGCAGAGAATAGAACAAGTTGGGGGTGGGATAGGATGGAGGGAAATATAGTCAGTCTTTCACAATATACCAACTACGGAAATGTTTTGTTTAGCTATACATGTACAACCTATATTGAAATGCTTGTCTTCCCAGTAAGGTTGGGTGAAAAGGGAGGAAGGGAAAGAATCTGGAATTCAAAGTTTTAAAATCAAATGTTTAAATATTTATATATAAACACATACTATTTTTACTATTTCTTTACATGTTACTGGGAAATAAGATGCACAGGCACTGGGGCATAGAGATCCACTGTGCCCTACTGGAAATTTTGAGGGGGAATGGGGGAAGATACGGGAGAGAGCAGATTGGGGGAGGGCATATTCAGTGGGATACCTATTTTTGGGTGGTGGTTTTATTTGGGGAAAAATGGGGAGAAAATTTGTAACTCAAAATCTTTTGGAAATGAATGATGTAAACAAAAAATAAAAAAGAGAGAGCAAAAAATAATTGTATCATTTATTGTTATGATAATGGAGACAAAAATCTGCAACTTGTACCCTCTGCTCCTCCTTTTAACCTCTGGTGTCATGAAAATCAGACATAATAATCCCTGCCCCTTCCTGATATTTGATAGTGATTAAATTATTTAAAGGTTACTCTGGTCAGAAGATGGTGAAGGGATGCTGTCCCTTCTTCAGTGTATTAAACAAATGCAGTATTCAGTTCTAGACTTAATAGGCGAGGCAGATTCAGCAGTAGAATAGGGGCCTTCTCATGAAAGTCCAGGGATCTGCATCAACCCCAAGGTGGGGCACACAAGCTTCCTAGGTAAAAAGACAGGCTTCAGGAAAGCAGATTGTGACTTGATTAACTCTTGTTTTCCTTGCTTCTGACTTCTCTACCTCAGCAGAAACTCTCACTGATGGACTCCCCGATGCTTTCTTCATATGCCCATGGAACAAAGCTACCAGATTTGAGATCCACCCCTCTGGGGAAAGCACAAAGACACAAGCCATCTGCCAGAATGTTAGGGCTGGGGAAAGTATAGCTCATGCTGCAAAGTTCCAATTAGTTACTGATCCTGCATCCACACTTTGATGATCAAGTGATTAACACTTCATAAAGAAAGGAATACTATTGCACAGTTGCAACACTCTGATCTTTGTCCATTCCTTCCTTCTCCCCCTCCCCTGCCTCTTTCTGTGAAGGCAAAAAAAAGTCTTTCTACATCTGTTCTCTTCCTGATAATGCTTTTATAGTCTCATTGTCAAATTCCTGGTACAGAGAATCAGAATGCTTTTTCTCTTTCTTACAAAAATTGCCCCTTCTGTCCTTTTTGAAGGATAAGAGCCTCTTCCTTCCCAGAGATATACTTATGCATTTGAAGAAAAGATATGTTGCAAATGAATGCACTTTGATGACAGCTCTGCCTTCGCATATGGCTTTTAGAGAACAGTGGAACTCTCCTATTTTATTCCCTCCCAACTAAAAGGACACAGGAAATGCACAGAAACTAGAGGAATAATTTTCAAGAAACTGAGATTCCTGTTTTGAAATCTTCACTCCCTTCTGCCAGATAGGGCCACCTGTTTGAACTAGACAATGTGATTGCTAAATTACAGGGACTGTGACTCATAGCAATGAAATTGTTGTGAAGTATCATGCCTCCACTCTCCTCTTGGCTTATTTAATAATGGCATAGGGTGTATGAATAAATCAGTGATCTTGTTTAGCTGAGTCCCTAATGATAAAAGGACAAGGTGATCTTCAAATTCTATTTTCAGTGTGATTATGTTGCTGTCTTCTTCACATTTTTCAACAGCATCTGTTGAGAACGCGGAATGAATTGTTAATTCACCTCGTTGCTGTAAAATTAGCCCAGGTTCAGAAAGGACTAGAGTAGCAGCTGGCAAACAATGCTAATGCTTTCAGACTTCAACAATAGAATGTACCTTTGCAATAAAATGCCCAGTTCACTCTGTATTTTGTTGCTGCTAGTCATAACTCCAAGCGAAGACTAATTAGGATTAGTGCATTTGTACATATGGGGTTAGTGCTCAATAGTTATAAAGTCTGTATCCTGTTTATAGACTGTGCTTTATATTAGATATCAGTTTCCAGGCTAGGAGTTGGTTGGGTACAGCTTTATCTTCATAGATAGAGGTTTTTAACCCTTATATTAGAGATGGGCATAACTCTAGGAGCCATCCAGTCCAACTCACAGATAAGCAAGTCTCCCCTCATTTTGGATCAACAAATCTTCCTTCTCCCACCTACTAGCTGTAATGGTAATGGTAATTTGAAAATCCTTTCTGCACCTTAATAAGCCTAAGGGAATCTGAAGACTTTCCCTGCTTTGAAGATATACACTGTCCCCTATAGACTAAATGTAGTCACATGGAGCCTGTGGTGGGAGGAGTTTGCTGAAGGGTAGAGCAGAGCCCTCTGGAAGCTGGGTTAGAGCAGCTAGACTGGAGGGAGGAGAGGACACATCTTAAGGAGGCAGTTAGGCTTATGAGTAAACGTTAGTTTGTTGGAAGTCTAAAGGATGGTGTGGATCTCTGTGCTGTTATGACTTATTAACTTCTTTGCTACTATGATGGAATTGGCTTACTAGCCGTGGGATTCATTTTTCTGGTGTTTGAATGAATGTTTTGCTTCTGTCTCTTCTATGGAGAGTTTGTTATGTTTTGTGATTGAGCACTATGCAGGTATATTTATAGTGACTACTGCCACTGTGAATATTGCATTAGCCCTACACTACTTTAGTGACCTTGGGTACTCACTTAACTGTTTTGTGCTTCAGTTTCCTCATCTATGAAATGGGGGAGTTGAACTAGATGATCTGTAAGGTGCCTTTTAATCCTAAGGCTATGATGCAAAGATTTTATGTCTATATGAACATACACACACGCACACATCTTCAACAAAGAGGCACCCAGCTCATGTTAGAAGACATCTATTAACACATAACTGAGCCTACTCATCCCATCCTCAGACAGTTTCAATTGATTTTCCTCTTTTTCACTAGTATCTTTTATTCTTCCTACCCACTACCCTTCACTCTTTGCTCTTTCCTCTGAGACAAAGTCTAACCTATCTTCCAGTGGAAATCACCAAACACTCAGAGATGGCAATTATTTCTCTAGCCCCAAGATTCCTACTATTTGGGAGCACACACACAATTCCTTTATTAAATACCATGTCCTTTTCTTTTGCTATCTTGGTCACCTTCCTGCCTATAACTGTAGTCTATGTCTCTAAACAGAGAGGTTGCCAGTGCTCAAAAACCTTTTTTGGTAATAGTGGCACTACAGGTCTGTATCACATTTCTTATTTCCACTGAATGTTTCCCATAAATCACAAATAATTATTTCTCTCTAAGGCAGCTGGTAACAGAGTAGTTAGAGAGCTGTAACCAAAGTCAGGGAGACCTGGGTTCAAATCTGAACTCAGACATAGCTGTGGCAAATCATTTTTCCTCTGTCAGCCTGAGTTTCCTCAACTGTAAAAGAGGGATGATAAGAGGACCTCCTTTCTGCGAGGATTACATGAGACTAATATTTGCAAAAATGCTTAGCACAACGCTGGCATATAGTGAGGGCTATATATATATGCTTAGTTCTTTATCTTCTCTTTCCCTTAATCTTTTAACCTTTTAAAAATAACTGTATGACCCTGGACAAATCACTTAATTTCTTTAGTGCTCAGTTTCATATTCTACAAAATAGGCACAGTAGTAGAATCTACCTCACAAGGTTGTTGTAAGGACCAAATGAGGAAATATATGGAAAGCATTTTGAAAGCATTAAATAATTTTATTATTATTAATTATTAGTGGTATTACTTGCATCTTGATTGACTACCACAAATGGTAACATAAAAATATTACCATTATTTACCTTAGGAATGTGGACAACAGTAATCTACTAAGTTTTAATGAATGGGTAATTTAGATTTATGATATCATATAAAGTCTTCAAGATTCTTTAGGTCTAAATCTATGACCTTACATAGTGAAAATATTTTGGCACTATTGAGAGGGTGTATTTTTAAATCAGGCTTAAAATATGTCTTTCAAATGAAATCTATTTTCTACTACTCTTGCCAAGACATTGTCAAACATGACCTCTACATGCATTAGGATCTTTGATCAGAGTGGACTCCCACTTATGCATTAGATTAAAGATTTGCAGAGATGCAAGGCCATTAGAAAATATGTGGTTCACAGCTCTCATTTTACAGATGGGAAAACTGAGACTCAGAGAAGGAAGTACCTCCACCATGATGGCACAACTAATAAATGGCAGTTGCAGGATTCAAAGTTTGTTTTCTTAATGTTGTAATTTCTTTATTTTCCCCCACACATTTCACTTACCTTGCCATATGAAACTGAGTTGCAATTAACTATCTTTAAATGTCTTTAATATATTTATTATACTTCTGAGGATCTGTAAAAAATGGGGGTTGGGTCATGGTATTCTCTTTGTAATAGCCACAATAAAATTAATTCTACCTTGATTGCAATTATATAGTTATAAACATTTTTGTGTGGTAGTAACAGAATTCAGAGTCCTGCAGTTCACCTAAAACTACAAAAAGGCAAAAAAAATTGTATCTTTCCTTGTTATGTCTTAGTCCTAAAATGTAATTCATGATTAGAAAGACGGTTTTTGATTATTAACCAGGGTAATCTCTTCATTTATACCATGTGAATAAATTTGAAGAGTGTTATATGGAATAACTGAATAATTTATTTCATGTTTAGGTCATTTGGGATGTTGTGCCCAGATTGGCATGACTAAGAACTTTATAGGTTTTTGGTTTAATTCTAGATATCAACATTCTGGTAAGAGGAATGGGAAGAGGTGGGTAGATAAAGAGCAGAGGGTAGAGTGAAGACATTGTCTCAGGCTAAAGGAAACAAATCATAAATATTACATTCCCTTATTAATCCTTATGCATTTAAAATTTTTAATATAAAAAAAATTAAAATCTAATAAGGCTTAAATTAAAGGACTGTGATTTTCAATATTTTTTCATTCTAGGTCTTAAATCAATATTGTAAAAATACTAGAAATAAAACTTGCCTTTACATGTACTTCACCAATATTTTAACTTTTCAGATGCTTAACATGTGTTTTAAATTTAAAAAAATTTCACATTCTGCTTCATTCATTCATTCTTTTTCCCCCTAAAAACTAGAAGTGACAATTTTAGGATGTAAAAATAAAAAATTATTTTGGAGTTCACATTTTAATTCAATCAAGTCAGCAATTCTATTCTTCATTGATG
>NW_027185653.1:7362322-7413335 GCF_028583685.1 Petaurus breviceps papuanus
ACCAGACTGCGATGCTGATTGAATAGTCTTCAACAGGGGTAAAAGATAATGATGCTTTATGTTTTAATGAGGCTGAATGTCAGACTCCAAATTGCTTGTAAACAGAGTAATTAATGTTGGTTAAATAATTCTGCTAATATATGCTGTGGTTCTTTCTGTTTCTTTCTGTGGTATTTCTTTCTGTATAATAATAAACTAGTTGCCCCATACCTGATTCATATTATACATTGAGAACCATTGCTGCTGCTCTTTTGAAGAGCTCCTTAACTATCTAATGACTACTAAAATTAACACCTTTTCTAAGGTACATGTCAGACCTTGGCCAACTTTGCTTTCATCTAACATAACTTATATGGTAGAGCAGTCTTCCCACACAGAAACTTCCATCATCACAATTATTATAAAAACAAGCACTTGTAGAGCGCTTTCCCACTTAGAAAGGGCGTGTACGTATTGTTTTATCCTCATAACAATTCAGAAAATGATATGCTATTATATTATCCCCATTTTACAAAGGAGGAAACTGAGAGAGTCACACGTTAAGTGTGGGACCTAGCTACCAAATAATTTTTCAGTCCCTTCTCGTAGTATGGATTGAACTGAGTAATTAAAGTTCTCTTTGTCATTCCATCTGCCTTTTGAAGGATCACATAATTACCAAGTTTTTTTTTAAGTTGCCTATTATGTTTTTTACACTCAGAAAAAACTTTAGCAGACATTTGGATAACGGAAGTCACCTGCTTGCCATCTCTACTACATCTTCCCTTCATGACAGAGTCAGTGATCTATTTCCTAAACCTATGTTCTCTTTCTGTCCTGGTGGTCTATAGTCTATTCTAGCTAATAACATCTATTTATATCTTTATATAATTTTTTCCCCAAATGCTCCCTACCATACTTTCCTCCTCTGGGTCCTAAATTCCCCCATGAATTTATTTTAATATATCATATTATCCTCTAATTTTCCTCCCCTCCCCTCCCCTTATCTATTCTATTTCTTTTGAATACCATGTAGTCTTCCAGAACTTCATTCTAATCTTGACTATGATCCTACTAAACCTTAGTAAAAACTTTGCAGACAAATTTGTTTCCCACCTTTAAAATATTTAACTTATTCTGTACCTATATTTCATACCTTTGTGTATAGAGTTCTGATTTTATGGCTTTCATTGTTGATTTTTTTCTTGGTTTTTGTTTTCTATGAATTATTGGACACGTCTAAGTTTCTTTTTTCCTAATCTGTAATCATGGTCAATATTATCTAGATTGAAAAATAGATATAGGTAATTTTCTGTCCTTAGCTTTCAGTTTAAAATTCATTGTTTCAATTAATGCTAGCTTGATAGGTTACAATAAAAGCTCTTTTCTTTCTTTTTGGGTAAGTTTTAGCTTATGAAGCTAAAAGACAATTTGTGTGAGAATTTTCAGCAATTTCACCTAATAAAAACACTAAATTTGGGGGGAGACCTTTTTCAGAATATTCCATATCCAGAATACTGGAATACATTTCAAAAGCAAAGCTTCAAATGCAGTAAGGCCAAAGGTACCATTAGTTAAGGACAATTTTCCCTTTAATGGAAATACTAAATTACCACCTTTTCAACTGAACACGATTAAACAAATTTACTTTCTTTCAAAGAATGAAAGGAAGCCTAGTATTTTTAAAGAGATCTGTCATTTTCATTTGCCCTTAATGGCACAACTAAATCAAGAAGAGTCCTCCACTAAGTAGATGGCTGTAAGAAATGAAAGAAATCACCAATAATTATTTTTAAGGACCTAACTACAAAAATTGGATAAGGATGCAATTAATAATAAGAAAAGAAAATAAAAACACAAAGGAAAACTGGGCTTAGAGCAAAAAAAAAAAAAACAACACTGAGAAGTGGCACAGAAGAAAATATTGAATGAACATGGGTGATACTTATGGGCATTAAAAGGCCAAATTAATATTGTCTTGTACCAAAACCTCATGATTAGTCTAGAGGATTATCATAGAGGAAGCTGGAAAACCCTAAATAATATATAACATTCATTGACACCAGGTTTCTTTCTCTGTAAAATAATGTAGCTCAAATCAGTATTCTCTAAGTTCACCACCTCCTAAAACTAAAATTCTGATCCAATAAAGGAATTTCATCTATCAAATTTGTGATTCAAGGATTTGGATAAGTATTTGGCTCTATTTAGAAGTCCATTTTGAATTGAAAATCGAGATCATCCTAAAATGCGGGTAAAAGAGAGAGGTCCAATGAATTATTAAGGAATACAACCATCCAGAAAATATGATATCTTTCTTATCTACCCAGTTCTGGTTCAAAATTTGGTCACTTACAGAGCTATCAGAATAGCAGTTAAGTATTTCTGAATTTTTAACCTTCTTTTTTAAAAATTATAAAATGTATATTATATTTGGGAGTTCATCTAAAAAGAAACACATAGTAGTTTTAAATAGTATATAACTGTAGCTCTGTTTTTTCTTTATTAATTTGTTTACTTTTAGTTTACAAGATTCATTACTGCAATTCCTTGAGTTTCAAATTTTCTCTCCCTCCCCCATGGTGGCATACAATCAAGTATAGTATCTGGAAATACTTTCACATTAGACATTAGTCAGTTTGTAAAGAAGGATTGTATCAGATGAAATGAAGAATGGGAAAGAGGAAACAAAACCAAACAAGAAAAAGAAAAAGGGCAGGTAGTTTGCTTCAATCTGGGTTCAAACCCAGTTCTTTCTCTGGATGTAAACATCTCTCTCCATCATGAGTCTTTTGGGGTTGACTTATGACTCTGGATTGCTGAGAAGAGTCCAGTTTATCAAAGTTCTTAATCACAAATATGTTGTGTTTGTAATTGTGTACAAATTCCTCCTGGCTATACTCTTCTCACTCAGCATCAGTTCATATGAGCCTCTCCAGGTAAATATCAAGTCCATCTTCTCTTCCTTTCTTATTGCACAATGGTATTCCATAACATGCATATACCACATCTTGTACAGCCATTCCCCAATTGAAGGGCAACCCCTTAATTTCCAATTCTTTGCTACCACAAAAAGAGCTGCTATAAATATGTTTGTACACATGGGTATTTTTCCCACTTCTATTATCTCCTTGGGATACAACTCTAGAAGTGGTATTTCTGGGTGAAAGGATATGAAATTATTTATAGCCCCTTGGGCATAATTCCAGATGGCGTTCCAAAATGGTTGGATCAGTTCACACTTCAACCAGCAATGCATTAGTGTGCCAATTTGACCACATCCTCTCCAGCATTTGTCATTTTCCTGTTTTGTCATCTTAGCCAATCTGACTGGTGAGATGTGGTACTTCAGAGCTGTTTTGATTTGCATTTCTCTAATCAATAATGATTTAGAGCATTTTCTTATGCTTATAAATATCTTTAATTTCTTCCTCTGTAAGCTGCCTGTTCATATCTTTTGACCATTTATCAGTTCGGTAATGACATATATTCTTATAGATTTGACTCAGTTCTCTGTATATTTTAGAAAGGAGTCCTTTATTATTGACATAGCTTGTAAAAACTATTTCCAAATTTTCCACTTCCTTCCTAATCCTGGTTACATTGGCTTTGTTTGTACATAACCTTTTCAATTTAATGTAATCAAAATTATCCATATTGCATTTTATAATGCCCTCTAATTCTTGTTTGGTCATAAAGTCTTCCCCTCTCCAAAAACCTGACAGGTAAACTATTCCTTGCTTTCCCAGAATGCTTAGAGTATCAGTCTTTATACCTGGATATTGCACTCATTTAGACTTGATTTTGGTAAATGGTTTTAGGTAATGGTCTATGCCCAATTTCTGCCATACTATATTCCAGTTTTCCCAGCAGTTTGGGTCAAATCGTGAGTTCTTATCCCTAAAACTGGGATTTTTGGGTTTATCAAACATTAGATTACTATAGTCATTTGCTGCTGAGTTTCGTGTACCTAATCTATTCCATTAATCTACTACTGTATTTCTCAGTTAGTACCAAGTAGTTTTGAGGATTGCTGCTTTATAATACAGATTAAAATCTGGTATAGCCAGTCCACCCTCCCTAACATTACTTTTCATTAATTCCCTTGATAGTCTGGACCTTTTATTCTTCCAATTGAATTTTGTTACTATTTTTTTTCTAGCTCTATGAGGTAGTTTTTTTGCTAAACTGATTGGTATGGCACTAAAAATATAATTTAATTTAGGTAAAGTTGTCATTTTTATTATATTAGCTCAACCCAGCCATGAGCTATTGATGTCTTTCCAATTAGTTAGATCTGACTTTTTTTGTGTGAAAAGTGTTTTGTAGTTGTGTTCATATAGGTCTTGGGTTTGTTTTGGCAGGTAGATGCCCAAATATTTTATAATGTCTACAGTAACTGTAAATGGCATTTCTCTTTCTCTTGCTGTTGAATTTTGTTAGAAATATACAGGAATACCAAGGATTTATGTGGGTTTATTTTATATCCTGCAACTTTGCCAAATTTATTTATTGTCTCAAGTAGATTTTTTATGTGATTCTCTAGGATTCTCTAAGCATATCATCATATCATCTGCAAACAGTGATAGCTTGTTCTCTTCTTTCCCTAATTTGATTTCTTTTTTCTTCTCTAATTGCTACTGCTAACATTTCTAGTACCAGATTGAATAAGAGGAGTGATAGTGGACATCCTTGTTTCACCCCTGATCTTATTAGAAATGCTTCTAGATTCTCCCCATTATATTTAAGGCTTGCTGATGGCTTTGAGTAGATGCTATCTATTATTTTAAGTAAGGCTCCATTTATTCTTATACTTTCTAGTGTTTTTAATAGGAATGGATGTTGTATTTTGTCAAAAGCCTTTTCCGCATCTATTGAGATAATCATGTGGTTTTTGCTAGTTTTATTACTGATTGCATCAATTATACTGATGGTTTTCCTAATATTAAACCATCGTTGCATTCCATTACTAAATCCTACCTGATCAAAGTGTATTATTTTTGTGATAAGTTGCAGTAGTCTTTTTGCTAATAGTTTATTTAAAATTTTTGCATCTATACTGATGAGGGAGATTGGTCTATAATTTTCTTTCTCTGTTTTATCTCTTCCTGATTTAGCTATCAGTCCCATATATGTGTCATAAAAATAATTTTGTAGGACTCCTACTTCACTAATTTTCCCGAATAGTTTTTAAGTATTGGAATCAATTGTTCTTTAAACGTTTGATAGAATTCACAAGCAAATGCATCTGGCCCTCGAGATTTTGTCCTAGGGAGTTCACTGATGACGTGCTCGATTTCTTTTTCTGAGATGGGGGTATTTAAGTAATTCGCTTGCTCTTCGGTTTATCTGGACAATTTATATGTGTGTGTGTGTATTTAAATATTCATCCATTTCACTAAGATTATCAAATTTATGTAAATACAATTGGGAAAAAAAATTCCTAATTATTGTTTTAATTTCCTCTTCATTGGAGGTAGATACACCCTTTTCATTTTTGATATTCATAATTTGGTTTTCTTCTTTCTTTTTTTTATCATATTGTCTAAGGGCCTATACATTTTATTGTTTTTTTTTTCATAAAATCAGCTCTTAATTTTATTTATTAATTCAATAGTTTGCTTAATTTCAATTTTATTAATCTCTCCTTTGGTTTTCAGTATTTCCAATTTAGCATTTAATTGGGGATTTTCATTTTGTTTTTTTTCTAGGTTTTTTGATTGCATATTCAATTCATTGACCTCTCTTTTCCCTAATTTATTCATGTATGCACTCAGGGATATAACACTTCCACTAAAAACTGCCTTTGCTGCATCCCACAAATTTTGGTATGTTGTCTCATTATTGTCATTCCCTTGAATTAAGTTACTGGTTGTTTCTATGATTTCTTGTTTGACCCACTCATTCTTTAGGCTGATTGTTTCTCTGATTTCTTGTTTGACCCACTCATTCTATTTTTTTTGGAGGGCGATTGGGGTTAAATGACTTGCCCAAGGTCACAGGGCTAGATTTGTGATAAGTGTCTAAGGATGGATTTGAACTCAGGTCCTCCTGACTTAAGAGCCAGTGCTCTATTCACTGTGCCACCTAGCCCCTCTGACTCACTCATTTTTTAGTATTAAATCGTTTAGTTTCCAATTAGTTTTTAATCTGTCTTTCCGTGGCCCTTTATTGCATATGATTTTTATAGCATTATGATCTGAGAATAATAATTTATTATTTCTTCCTTTCTGCACTGAATTGTAGAGTTTTTATGTCCTAATACAAGGTCAATTTTTGTGTATGTGCCATGTACCGCTGAGAAGAAGGTATATTCCTTTTTTATACCCATTCAGTTTTCTCCAGAGATTTATCATACCTACCCTTTCTAAAAATCTATTCAACTCATTAACTTCTTTCTTGCTTATGTTGAGGTTGGATTTAGAAAGTTCAGAGAGGGGGAGATTAAGGTCTCCCACTAGTATAGTTTTGCTATTTCTTCCTTTAATTACCTTAATTTCTCCTTTAGGAATTTGGATGCTATACCACTTGGTGCATATGTGTTAAGTAATGATATTCCTTCATTCTCGATGGTGCCTTTTAGCAGGAAATAGTTTCCTTCCTTATCTCTTTTAATTAGATCAATTTTTGATTTTGCTTTATCTGAGATAAGGATTGCTACCCCTGCTTTTTTTTTTTTTACTTTAGCTGAGGCATGATATATTTTACCCTAGACTTTTACCTTTACCCTGTGTGTATCCCTCTGTTTCAGATGTGTTTCTTGTAAACAGCATATTGTAGGATTATGATTTTTTCCTTTTTTTTTTTTCTTAAAGCATTTGGCGTTAAGTAACTTGCTCAAGGTTACATGGCCAGGTGTTTCTGGGTGGGTGCTAAGTGTCTGAGCCCGGATTCGATCCCAGGTTATCCCAACAATGGAGCCAGTGCTCTTACTTGCTGTGCTACCTGGCTGACCCTAGGATTATGGTTTTTAATCTATTCTGCTACCTGCCTCCGTTTTATTGAGAATTCATTCCATTCACATTCACAGTTATTATTATTATCTGTTTCTTTCCCTCCATCCTATTCCCTTCCCTCTTAATGCTTGTATTTCTTTCTCCCTTTCTCCTTCCCCTCCTTAATAGCTTTCCTTTTGACCACTGCCTCCCTCAGTATTCCCTTATCAGCTGCCCCTCCCTTTTCCTCCCCTACTCCCTTACTCCCCTACTTCCCTACTAACCCCCCCCCTTCATAGCCTTTTCCCCCTGCTACTGCCTGTAGTATATTTTTATACTTAATGAACTATGTTATTTCTTCTTCACACCAAGAGTGACAGGAATAAATCTCAAGCGAAGCTCTTCTCCCTTTCTTCTTTCACTCTATCATGATAAGTTTCATGTTTCTTCTCCACAGAGTTCTATGCTTAACTGATTGTTATTTCCTGTTTGCTCCAGAACCAATGAGGGAAAAGCTCATATAATATTCATCTCCCTCCCTTCTTTTCCTCTGCTAAATTGTTTTTATGCCTCTTTGTGTGGCAAAATTTACCCTTTTCCACTTCATTCATTCCTCTTCTTCCATTGCAGTCCCTTTGTAGACCTTAGTAAATTTTTTTAAAATTGTTTTGTGTAATTTATACTCATACCCTTTACTTGTCTATAGTTTGCTTTTATTAAATAACAGGGAGTGTGTGTGTGTGTGTGTGTGTGTGTGTGTGTGCATTTTCCTTGTTTACCTTTCTATGTCACTCTTGCATCTCATAATTGGAGGTTGAATTTTCCATTGAGCTCTGGCATTTTCAGCAGAAATGTCTGGAAATCTGTTATATTGTTGAATGACCATCTCTTTTCCTGGAAGAATATGCTCAGTCTTGCTGGATAGGAGATCCTTGATTGCAATCTGAGCTCTTTTGTCTTGCAGAAAATTGTATTTCACTGCTCCAGATCTTTCAGTGTAGAGGCTGCCAAATCCTGTGTGATCCTCACTGTGGTTCCTTGATACCTGAATTGTTTCTTTCTGGCCACTTGAAGTATTTTCTCTTTTACCTGGTAGTTCTTGAGTTTGGCCACAATATTTCAAGGACTTTTCAGTGTGGGTCTCTTTCAAGAGGTGTCCAGTGGATTCTCTAAATTTCTATTTTACCCTTAGTTTCTAGTATCTCAGGGCAGTTTTCTTAATGAGCTCTTAGAGAATGTTGTTGAGGCTCATTTTTTCATCATGATTTTCTGGTAGGCTTATGATTCTCAAATTATCTCTCCTGGATCTGTTTTACAGGTCAGTTATTTTTCCATTGAGATATTTTACCTCTTTTTCTAATTTTTCATTCTTGTTGTTTTGTTTGACTAATTCTTATTTCCTCACAGAGTTATTTGCTTCAATTTGATTGATTCTAGATTTAGTGAATCATTTTCCTTGGTAAGTTTTTGGAGCTCATTTTCCATATCATACACTTTTCTTTTTAAGGAGCTTTTTTCTTCATTATAATGTATTTCTAATTCTGCAATTTTGATTTTAAAAGAATTATTCATTTTTTTCTTCTAGATCTCTCATTTGGTTTTCAAAGTTCCTTTTGAGCTCACCTAGGAGAGCTTTCTATGCTTGGGACCAGTTCCCTGTTGATGTTTCAGCTGTGGGTGTGGAGTCCACATTGTCTCCCTCTGAGTTTGGTTCCTCCTTCTGAGGATAATATTACTCCAGAGTCTTTGTAGTTTTGTTTCTACCCATTTTGAGGCAGTGCCCTAACCACACTCTTCCTCTAGGTTTCCCAAGCATTTATTGTTGAGGGTTTTCCCTGGAGTAATAGTTACTATGTTTTCAGGGGAGGGGAGGGTTGGCACAGCTGGAATTCCCTCTGCCATCCTGGTACTTGAAGGTCCAGATAGGTTTTTTTTAAATTTCTGGACTATGGAGTGGTAGTCCCAGGAGTATTTGCTGTCCTTGACAGGGGACCTGCATTTGGTAACCTTGCTCTTTCCAGTCCCAGCCCTTTGATGATAGGCCTGGTAGTGGCCCTTGTGGTTGGTGGGATGACTTGCCCCCTAGTTGATCATGATCCTGCAAATGGGTTTGCTGGATGCTAATGGAAGTTAATATACACTTAAGGAGAACTCTAACTGCTTGCTTTTAAAATCTCATTCACTGAATTTAGAGTACTTCCTCCCTCCATGTTTTCTACAAACCAACTAAGACATCCTCATCCTCCTAACCCCCTTCAATATTGGCAATAATATTTAGTGTTACTACATCCAATATCACGTTATTTCATGTAGAAGGTAGTGCATCCACTTTAAATAGGTTCACAATAATTGTAGAGGAAATCTGAATGCAATACACAAAACTGGGCATTCAACATTGAACTAAATTATTATATTGGCCAATGGAAAATGCAAAGCTGTATACCTACACATTGGTCCATTTCTAGGAGTCTAGTTAAAAGACAACAATTATGTCAGACAAGGAAATTTTGAACAAAATAGGCCACTTATGAGAATGAAAGGTAAATGATTTGCCTATTTTGAGTCTGTGTATCTGTAGCAGAGAGGTGGCAATAGTGTGGGGATGCTTAAATTTTTAACGACTTAACAAGACCAGTAGATTATGAACCTACAGGGGGTTTAACAGTGTAGAAAAATTCTAGGCTTGAAGAACATTTTGGGATTAGAATTTTTGCTCTTCCCTTTTATATCTATGTGACCTTGGACCAGTCAGATAAATTTTCTGGGCATCTTTTTCTTCATCTGACAAATGAAGGTTTTATGTTAGATATTATCCAAGGTCCTTGTCATCTTTAAGTCTGTGATATGACGCTTTTAAGAAATTAGAATTCCAGAGAGTATTTGGGACACATATATTCTGTGTTGTTTTGGAAATAGTGGATTGGGTAGGGATTATAAATGGTGGTTACGTGGCTTGGTGGACAGAGTACATGGCCTGGGTTCAGGAATACCTGAGTTCAAATTGACTTCAGACACTCATTAGCTGTGTAACCTTGGAGAAGTCACTTAACCTTTATTTGCTTTAATCCTTTTGGAGGAAGAAATGGCAAAACACTCTAGTATCTTTGCCAAGAAAACTCCATATGGGGAACAAAGAGTTGGACATAACTGAACAGCAACAAGAAGAGATTATAGATCTGCAAACTATTTGTCCCTCTCTTACCAATTTCTATCCCTTAGAGCCAGACTTCTCTACATGAATTACATAGTATTCCCAAGGAAATAAATAATATAGTTTCAACTTTAACTGAAAGAAAGTATATTTCTCAGACTCACAATGGAAAATGCTGTCCACGTCCAGAGAGAAAATTATGGAATATAAATGCAGATTGAAGCAATCTACTTCCTCTCTTTTTCATTTTGTTTTGTTTTGTTTCTTCCTTCTCGTTATTCATTCCATTGGTTATATTTCTTCTTTACATCTTGACTAATGTTTAATGTGAAGGTATATGTAGAACCTATATTGAATTGCATGCCACTATGGGGTGGGGAGGAGAAAATTTGAAACTCAAAACCTTGTGTAACTGAATGTTATAAACTAACAGTAAATTAAAATAAAGAATGTGTATTTCTTTTCTTCATAAATCCACCAGGGAAATTTATCCTTTTAAAAAGCTATCAATATAAGAAGGAATATTTCCATGTAGCATTTATGCATTAACTTAAATTTTAATTGATGAAATTACCTGTTTTATACTCATATCGTGCTCCAGTAATGAAATTAGTTTCCTTTATATCCTACGGAGTAGCATTTTTCCACTTATGTGGCTCGAGGTAAGTTTTTTTTAATGGTCTCAGTTATAATATTCCTGGGACATAAGAGTTCTTCTTACATTAAGGTGAATGGGGGAATCCTGGTGTATCATTAGTGACTATTAGTTTTTAAGGTTTCTATTTTTACTTAAGGAAGAAAATGAGCCATTCAGCACAATAATAGAATAATACTCTTTGAAGACAGACTTTGGCAAAGAAAAATGCAGTCTAAATTTGCTTTCAGGACAAAAATAGAAACACGTGTACTCTCAAACCAACAGGCATTTTTGTTTTTTCTTGCAGTTCCATGATAAAGCAAAAATGTGCATTATATGCAAAGGAACAAGGCACTGAGAGTGAGTAAAAATATAAATATGCATAAAATCTTTCCTTCCTTCCTTCCTTCCTTCCTTCCTTCCTTCCTTCCTTCTTTCCTTCCTTCTTTCCTTCCTTCCTTCCTTCCTCCCTTTCTTCCTCCCTTTCTTCCCTCCCTTCTTCCATTTTCCTTCCTTTCTTTTTTCCTTTTATTTTCATACCATATATATTTGACTTGCCCAAATCCACACACATATAGATGTATTTGTATATAAACATATATGAGAGGGTGGAAAAAAGGGAGTGACCCTCAAAACCAGAAATACCTGAATTCAAGTTCTACTTCTGACATAAATCAGATGTTAATGTGTCTAAGCTACTGAAGATTTTGTTGCTCTAGGCAACTTTCAAAGATTATAAACTGCATAGACAGTTTACTTGCACTGGTAAAGAGAGTTGCTTCACCTGGGAGCTCTGTATTTTATTAATAAAGTCATAGTTCCAGTCTCTGTTGCTGATAATTAATATTATGCTATATCATTTGATATTAAATATTAATCTGTAAGTTTCAGTTGTCAAAACCCACCTCTCTTAACCTAGCTCAAAAGAGACCCATCCCATTCAAGGTGAGGAATGTAATTATTCCCAGCCCCCAAGGCTTTATCCCATAAGTAGAAGCCACCTTGAAGTAATGCCAAGTTAACCAAGGGATGACTCTTGTGTCCTTGCTTTCTTATGATTTAGGGTGAATTAATCTACTCAGGGGGAGATCAAACAGTAAAAACATGGTTGAGATGGCTTATTTTTTTCTAATTAAGATTGCTGGTGGCAGCTATCTTTCACAGAGCATATGGCATTCTTTGAGAAGGGTGTCATGTGCCACACTTGAAAGCCAACTCTCCCACAAATCAGGGTTGCCTTTCACTTGTTAAGGGAGGTCCCAATGAGGTATTATGAAAAGGAAGACACCTGGATTTAAAGAAGCCCGTGAACCTCACTCAGGGTCTTTGGTCACATCTAGAGATCAACAACCTAACTTTCTTGGTTATTGCTGTCCTAGCTAATAAAGCAATTAAGCACACCTGGAACTCTGTCTCTTGGAATTTCATTCAGCACATTATGTGTCTATCTCTGTCTGCCTGTCTTTCTCTCTCTCCATCTCTCACATACATGTGTGTATACACACAGATACATATATAGAAGCACATATATACACACATTTATATACATATATGTACTTTTGGATGCAAATATATTATAGGCACAAATACATATGAATGTGTTTGTGTATAGAACATGGTCTTGAAAAATACTTTTCAGGTTTTGCTGTCTCTGTGTCCTATTTCCGTATTCTCATTTCTTATTCCTGTTCCCATGAACAACAAAAAGCGTGGAGCACTAATGACACAGCCCTGTGGTTGGGCTTTTTTAGGTTATCTCCTCTTAGCAGCACACACATAAAAACAAGACCCCTGATACCATTGGGAAGAAAGTATTGTATAGTCACATAGCAAGGAAAAGGGATGCCCATAGAACAGACAGAGTACTAGTCAGGTACCCTCTTGACATACAACAAAATCAGATGGAATTTGTAGAATTTTGAGGACCATGGACAATAGTTTCAAAAGATGTTAAGCCATGGATGGGATATCCTCTGCATTTTTGATGGGAAATACCAACCTAAAGTGATCACATATTCATTTGAATTTACATACAAGTATATACACATTTTTGTAACTAGTCTTTGAAGGTCTTGCTAAGTGCCAATATTCTCACATTAATGGCCTCTCTTCAGATTCAAAAAAATCAAAATAATTTACATGGTAATAAGGTCAGATGACATGTTTGTTTCACACTTCTCACAACCGTTGGCTTAAAATTTACGTTAGAGTCAGAAATAAATAGACCGTCCACATGCTACTTTTATCTTTAAGATTTAGTGGAAATAGGGGTGGCCAGGTGGCTCAGCGCGAGCACCAGCTCCAGTGTCGGGATGACCTGAATCAAATCTGGGCTCAGATATTCAGCACCACACCCAGAAATAACTGGCCGTGTAACCTTGAGCAAGTTACTTAACCCCGATTGCTTAAAAAAAAAAAAGATTTAATGGAATTATCCTAGACTGATCAATGGACCTCACTCATTTTCTGATTTCCAGGATGTTATAAATAAGATTTAAAGGTATGGATGGGACACAGTTAATACTACTGGACAAAGTACTACCCTGAAGATAGCACAAATGCATTGACGTATGGAAGTGTTGAAGGGCTAATTTATATACAACTTTTCAAAACATAGATGGTAGATCATGAAGTTTTTAACAGATGAACAGTTTGGTTGCTTGCCTTTTGTTGGAACAATGCCTCATGCATTAATATGTAGATAAGAACATTCCAGAGAACTGTTCCCTCAGATATTGTATTCTGGGGAATTGATCCTTTACATCTGATAATCTTGGTATGTTGGCATGAAAATTTTATTTTCAGAAGTGCCTATGAAGGGAGTTTTTTTTTTCTAAAATACTATTGTCTAATAAAGAAAAACAAACAAACAAGTAAAGAATATTGTGTTCTCTGTACAACTCAACATAAATGAGCACAGTATCACCTCATTTCCTGCCTTGAGCCTCTTGCCCTGAAAATTTTATTTCTATTGTCTTATAAAAGTTCCTGATGTTTACAGGATATGATACATTTTTTTAATATAAGGAATTTTAAAACTCATTGCAGTTAAAGCTTAAGAGAAATTGGTCCAAAATAAAAAACAAATGCTACTTATTTGTCTCTTTTTTTTTAAGTAAAAAGTCAGTAAGTGTCAATCTGCATTCAGCCATCATTAGTTCTTTCTCTGGGGACAGATAGCATTTTTCACCATCAGTCCTTCAGAGTTGTCTTGGATCACTGTATAGCTGAGAAGAGCTAAGTCATTCATAGCTGATCATCTTACAATATTGTTATTACATTATACACAGCACAATTCAATTTGCATCAGCTCATAAATTTTTCCAGGTTTTTCTGAGAGCATATGGCTCATCATTTCTTGTAGTACAATAGTATTGTGTCATAATCACATATTGAAACTTGTTCAACCATTCTCCAATTTATGGGCATCCTTGCACCCCAAAATGAGTTGCTGTAAATGGTTTTGTACACATACATCCTTTTCCTTTTTTTAAAAATCTCTTTTGGGGTATAGACAGTAGTGGTATTGCTGGGTCAGAGAACATAAACAGTTTTATACTACTTTGGATATAATTCCAAATTACTCTACAGAATGGTTGAATCAGTTCTCAACTCCACGAACAGTGCATTAATGTCTCATCTTTCCCACATCCCCACCAACATTTATCATTTACCTTTTGCGTTGTAACAGTTAATCTAATAGGCATGTCATAGAACTTCAGAATTGTTTCAATTTTCATTTCTCTAATCAATAGTGAGTTAGTATTTTTTTCTTTCTTTTTTAAGATGGTTACTTTCTTTCCCCCATATATATATATGTATGTATATTTATTTTTTTAGTTTTCATCATTCATTTCCACAAGATGTTGAGTTACAAATTTTCTCCCCATTTTTCCCCTAGGCACCACCCAAAACAGTGATCCTGCTGAATATCCCCTCCCCCAATCTGCTCTCTCCCATATCTTCCCCCATCATACCCCCTTCGAATTTCCAGGAAGGTGTGGTAGACCTCAATGCCCCACTGCTTGTATATCTTATTTCCCAGACACATGTAAAACAATAATGATGAGGAGGATAATAATTAATAATAATAATAATTATATATTTTAAACAATTGATTTTAAAACTTTGAATTCCAGATTCTTACCCTACCTCCCTCATCAACCACCATTACTGGGAAGATAAGAAATTCAATATAGGTTATACATGTGTATCTATGTAAAACATTTCCATAGTGGACATATTGTGAAAGACTGACTATATTTCCCTCCATCATATCCCACCCCCACTTGGTCTATTCTCTACTTTGATCCTGTCCCTTTTCAAAAGTGGGTGCTTCCAACTTCCCTCCCCCTGCCCAGCCTGCTCTCCCTTCCATCTTTACCCTCTCATCACCCTCCCCCCAACTCTCCTGTAGGGTGAGACCATATTTAGTGTGTATGTCATTCCCTCTCTAAGCCAAATTCAATGAGAATAAGTTTGACTCATTCCTTTTTGCCATCCTGTTCTTCATCTCCATTGTAAAAGTTTTCCCTTGATTTTCTATGAGATAATTTACCCAATTCTCTCCCGATCTCCTCTCATTATATTCCTCTTTCATATCTTAATTCCGCCTTTTAATTATCCCTTCCTATTTAACTGGTCCTGAGCTCTCTGTCTATGTATACATGTGTACACATATATACACATACTCACATATGTATTCATAAACCTATATTCTCTCATATATAGACATATATGCACACACACACATTTCTATTCTCTTCAACTATTCTCATACTGAGAAAACTTTCATAAGTTACAATTATAATTTTTACATGTAGGAATGTAGGTAGTTCAATTTTGATAAGTTCTTTATGATTTCTTTTCCCTGTTTACCTCTCTTGCTTCTTGTATCTAAATGTCAAATTTTCTATTCAACGCTGCATTTTTCATCAAGAATGCTTGAAAGTCCTCTATTCCACTGAATGACCACAATTTTCCCTGAAACATAATACCCAGTTTTGCTGGTTAGGTCATCCTTTGTTTTAATCCCAGCTCCTTTGCCCTCCAGAATATCATATTCCAAGTCCTTTGATCTGTTAGTGTAGAAGCTGCCAGATCCTGTGTTTTCCTAATTATGTTTCCACAATATTGAAATTCTTCCTTCTTGATTGCTTGTAATATTTTCTTCATGATCTGGGAACTCTGGAAACTGGCTATAATATTACTAGGAGTTTTCTTTTTGGGATCATTATCAGGAGGTGATCATCAAATTCTATCAACCTCTATTTTGATAAGTCTGGAAACTGCCACAACTGCAGGTGATATGAATGCCTCCAGCCAGCCGCTGGTCATGCCACCATGAGGCTAAAACCTCAAGCTTGTGGGGGGCTGGACCTGGTTTCTAACATGCTGTGCTGGCCCCTTCCTGGGGGCCTCCGGGATCTCCTCAGCAGGAGGTTAGCTTCTTTGTGTCATATTGTGGGTTCTATAGCTCCAAATTTTGTTCAGAGTGACCTTTAAATAAATTAGAGGAGATGGAACAGGGAGCCCCACAGAAGTCCTGCTTTTACTCCACCATATTGACTACACTGTGTTAGTATTTTTTTCACATGACTATAGATAGCTTTGATTATTTCATCTGAAAATTGATCATATCTTTTGATCATTAATCAATTGGGGAATGGTTTTCATCCTTATAAATTTGACTCAATACTCTATAAGTTTGAGAAATGAGGTCTTTATCAGAGAAACTTTTTTCAAAAATTTTTCATAGTTACCATTGCTAACTGTATTTCCTTCCATCCTATTTATTGTATTCTCTCTCTCTCTCTCTCTCTCTCTCTCTCTCTCTCTCTCTCTCTCTCTCTCTCTGTCTCTCTCTCTTCCCCCTGTCCCTTCTCAAAAGGTTGTGCTTTTGTTTCCCCTTCTCCTAATCTGCTTCCCTTCTATCATCGTCGCTCACTTTTCTCACCTCCTTCCCCTCTTAATTTCTTATACGGTAAGATAGATTTCTATACCCAATTGAGTGAGTATGTTATTCCCTCTTTGAGCCAATTCTGATTACAGTAAGGTTCACTCACTCTCTCTCACCTCCCCCCTCTTCCCTTCCACTGTAATACCTTTTCTTGCCTCCTTTATGTAAGATAATTTATCCCATTTGAGGGCCTCCCCCTTTCTCTTTTTCCCAGTGAATTCCTTTCTCATCCCTCAATTTTACTTTTTAGATATCATCCCTTCATATTCATCTCACCCTGTGCCATCTATATGTACTCATTCTAACTACCCTAATAATGAAAAAGATCTTATGAGTTAAAAAAATCTTCTTCCCATGTAGGAATATAAAGAGTTGAAGCTTATTAAATTCCTCAAACTTCCCCTTCCTGTTTTCCTTTTATGTTTCTCTTGAGTCTTATATTTGAAAGTAAAATTTTCTATTCTATACTATTTTCATCAAGGATGCTTGAAAGTCCTCCTTCTCATTGAATGTCCCTCATTGAAAGCCCCTCCCTGAAGGATTGTGCTCAGATTTGATGAGTAGGTGATTCTTCATTGTAATCTTAGCTACATTGCCCTCCAGAGTATTATATTCCAAGCCCTCCAATCCCTTAAGGTAGAAGTTCTTAAATCTTCTGTTATCCTGACTGTGGCTCTATGATAATTGAATTGTTTCTTTCTGCATACTTACAATATTCTTTCCTTGACTTGGGAACCCTGGAATTTGGCTATAATATTCCTGGGAGTTTTTCCTTTGGAAAATCTTTCAGGAGGTGATTGCTGGATTCTTTTAATTTCTATTTTACATTCTGGATCTAGAATATAATGAAAATTTTCCTTGATAATTTCTTGAAAGATGATGTCTACTCTCTCTCTTACTCTCTCATTACTTTCAGGAAATCCAATATTTTTTTTATTAATATTCTCTCCAGGATCTGTTTTCTAGGTCAATTATTTCTCCAATGGGGTATTTCACCTTGCCTTCTTTTTTTCATTCTTTTTGTTTTGTTTGTTTCTTGATTTCTCATAAAGTCATGTTTGCTCCATTCTTTTTTTAAGGAATTATTTTCTTCAGTGAGCTTTTGGATCTCCTTTTGGACTTTTTAAGGCAAATTCTATTTTTAAGACATTTTTCTACTCATTGGCTTTTTGGACCTTTTTTACAATTTCACTTAGTCTCTTTTTTAAAAATATTACTTTCTTCTTATTTTTTTGTGTGTCTCCTTGACATTATTTTCTTGCATTACTCTCATTTCTCATCCTAATTTCCCTTTACCTCTCTTACTTGATTTTTAAAATCCTTTTTAATCTATTCCATAGCCTGAGAACAATTCATATTTTTAATGTTATGTTTATTTGGAGTTTAAAACATTCATTTCAATATGATTTTGAGTTACAAATTTTCTCCCCATCATTCCCCTACCACCACACCACAACAGCAATCCCCGTTAATAACCCCCCTGCCAATCTGCTCTCTCCTATATCCTCCCCCATACCCCCTCCAACTTTCCTGTAGGTCAAGATGGATCTTCCTATCCCAGTGCTTGTATATTTCTGTGCATATAAAAGTAATAACAATATATTTTTGAATCACTTGATTTTAAAACTTTGAATGCCAGATTCTTTCACTTTTACCCTAATCACACACCCTTACTGGGGAGATAAGCAATTCAATATAGGTTGTAGATGTATAGCTTTGAAATATATTTTCATAGTGGATATATTGTGAAAGACTGACTATATATCTGTTCATCCTACCGTGCCCCCCACTTGTTCTACTTTACACTTTGGCCCTTTCCCTTTTCAAAAGTGGTGCTTCTGGGGTGGCTAGGAGGCACAGTGAATAGAGCACCATTCCTGGAATCAGGAGGACATGAGTTCAAATCCAGCCTCAAACACTTGACACACTTACTAGCTGTGTGACTTTGGGCAAGTCACTTAAGCCCAATTGCCCTCCAAAAAGCAAAAAAAAAAGTGGTGCTTCTAATTACCCTCCCCCACAATCTGTCCTCCCTTCTATCATCCCCCCTCTTATACCCTTCCCCCCTACTTTTCTGTAGGGTAAGAGACTAATTTTAGTATGTATGTTATTGCCTCCTTAAGCCAAATGCAATGAGAGTAAAGTTGACCCATTCCCTTTTGCCTTCCTGTTTCTCCCTCCATTGTAACAGTTTTCCCTTGTCTCTTTTATATAAGATAATTAACCCTATTCTGTTTCTCCATATCTCATCTCACTATATTCCTCTCTCACCTCATAATTTTATTTTTTAAATATCATCCCTTTCTATTCAATTAATCCTGTACCATCTGTCTATGTAGATCTGTACACATATATACACATTGTCACATATGTATTCATATTCCCATATACCCTCCTTTATAGAAATATATAGATAGATATGTGTACATATCTATCTATCTATCTATCTATATATATACATTTATATTTCCTTCAACTATCCTCATACTGAGAAAAATTTTAAAAGTTACAATTATAATTATTCCATGTAGAAATGTAAATAGTTGAACTTTGGTAAGTTACTTATGATATTTTTTCTCCATTTACCTTCTCATGCTTCTCTTGCTTCTTGTATTTGAAAGTCAAATTTTCTATTCAACCCTAGTTTTTTCATAAAGAATGTTTAAATGTCCTCTATTTCACTGATTTGCCATATTTTCCCCTGAAACATTATACTCAGTTTTGCTGGGGAGGTGTTTCTTGGTTTTAATCCCAGCTCCCGTGACCTCTGGAATATCATATTCCAAGCCCTTCAATCCCTTAATGTAGAAGCTGCCAGATACTGGGTTATCCTGATTGTGTTTCCACAATATTCAAATTATTTCTTCTTGAATGCTTGTAAATTTTTTTCCTTGATCTGGGAACTTTGGAACCTGGCTATAATATTCATAGAAGTTTTCTTTTGAGGATCCTTTTCAAGAGGTATTTAGTGAATTCTTTCAAGTTCTATTTTTCTCTTTAATTCTAAAATATGAGGGCAATTTTCATTGAGAATTTCTTGAAGGATGATTTCTAGCTTCTTTATTTATCATGGATTTCAGGTAGTCCAATAATTTTTAAATTAACTCTACTGCATCTAATTTCCTGGTCAGTGGTTTTTCCAATGAGATATTCCACATTGCCTTCTATTTTTTTCATTTGCTTGGATCTGTTTAATAGTATCTTGATTTCTCATAAAGTCATTAGCTTCCAATTTGCTCCAATCTAATTCTGAAGAAGTTATTCTTTTCAGTGAGCTTCTGAAATTCTTTTTCCATCTGGCAAACTTAACTTTTTAAGGTATTCTGCTTATTGGCTTTTTGGGCCTCTTTTGCCATTTGAAGTATTCTATTTTTTTTAAGATTTTATTTTCTTCAGACAAATTGTTGACTCATTTTTTTTATGATTTTCTTGCATCATTCTCATTTCTCTTCCCAATTTTTCCTACATTTCTCTTACTTGATAATCAAAATACTTCTTGAACTCCTCCTTGGCCTGTAATCAGTTCTTATTTTTCTTGGAGTGTTTGGTACAGGAGCTATGACTTTGTTATCTTCCTCCCATTCCATGTCCCTAAAAAAGCAATTTAAGTTTTGACTGCTTTGCTTCCTTTGCTTGCTCATGTTGCCAATCAATTACTTGACTTTTGAGTTTTTTGTCACAGTTGTACTCTGCTTCCAGAGAGGAGAGCTTTCCCCCATATCCCTAGGGTTTTTCAGCTGTCAGAGCTATTAGTTGGGTGCCCTCTCTAAAGCCTCCATAAACTCTGGTACCTGGTCACATTCCCCAGGACCTCCACCCAAGACAGTGGTCCAGATCCAAGCAGGTTAAAGCAAGAGCAATTTCCCTCTAAATGATCACTTGTTCCCCCTATGATCTGCAGGCCAGGAGCTCTGAAACAGTCACATGGTGGCAGCAGTGCAGAGCTGCCATGCTTCCACCATTTCTCACCCTAGGGAGCAGGGGCCAGATCCACTCCTCTATCTCCACCCCCCGTACCCCCAGTTACAACAGAGTTGCACACCAACCTTTTACTATGTCTTTGGCATTTATGGGTTGAGAGTTCTGGAAACTGCCACAGCTGATGATGATCAACTCTCCCAACATCCGTTCCAGCTGCTGCTGGTCAGGTCCACCTTCAGGCTAAAACCATGGGCTCACATGGGGCTGGGCTCGGCTCCCATCATGGTGTGATGGACCCTTCCTTTCAGGCTGCCAGTCTTCCTTCAGCAGGAGATTTGTTTCTTTCTGTTACTATGTGGGTTCTGTAGCTCTAAAATTTGTTTAGAGTCATATTTTATAGGTATTTGAGGTGGTTATGGGGGGAGCTAATGGAGTTTTCCTGCTGCGACAGTTATCTTGACTTTACCCACAATTCATATTTTTCTTGGAGGGTTTGGATGTCGGAGTTTTGACTTTGTTGTCTTCCTCTGATTGTGTGCTTTGATCTTCCTTGTCATCATAGTAATTTTATATGGAATTTTTCCTCTTGTTGTTCATTATCCCAGGTTATTTTTTTTACTTTTAACTCTATTAAAGTAGGACACTGCTTCCAGGGTGGAGGATACAATGTTCCAAGATTCTGATAGTTTGTGCAGCGGTTTTCAGAGATACTTCTAGGGACTATACTGGGAATGGGAATTTGAAGATCTTCTCTGCCCCTTAATAGACCTAGGGAAATTTGAAGTCCTCCCCTGCTTTGAAAGTAAACTCTGCCCCTTAAGAGGCTGAATGTAATCACATGGAGAATGTGATGGAGGGAATTTGCTAAAGGGTGGAGCAGATCCCACAGGAATCTTCCCTGCTGTGAATATAAACTGTGCCCCTAATAGGTTAATAAATGTAGTCACATGGAGCCTGTGGTAGGAGGAGTTTACTGAAGGGAAACAGAGCCCACAGGAAGCTGAGAGTCAGAGCCAGAGAGACAGTGGGAAACAGAGGAGGTTGAGCCAAGGAAATAGAGAGGTTTGATATTAAATATTGATCTTGTATAGGTTTGTGGGAAGGATAAAGGATGCTGTGGCCTTCAGTGTTATTATGGCTTCTTAATATCTTTGGTACTATCATGGAATTGCCTTACTGCTTTAGGAACTGGGTTTTCTGGTATCTAAATAAATGTTTCAGTTCTGTCCTCTACATGGAGATTTTGGTATGTTTTGTAATCTAATGTCATGTGATATTTATAGTCATCATCTTGATCATGACCATAGGTGATGTATATATTGCATTGGCACTACAAGGACCTATAAGTTTTCAGTTCTTCCAAGGTGGTATTATCTAAAGAGAGGTGGTTACTACTCTCCTGACCTGTGCTCTACTCTATGAGGGTCCACAACCAATCTTTACTGCCCTCAAACTGTGAGGAGGGTCTGTTCTCCACTCTGACCACAAGTTCTGCTATGCTATTGCTCCTCTTTGTCCTGGGAATGTCACCTGGACCGGAACCGAGACCCAAGTTTGGGTAAAGCAACAGGGTCATGTCTTAGTGATGGCAAAAATACTCCTCTAATATTCCGACCAATCGCTGAACCCCCTTACCATCTGTGGGCTGAGAGCTGTGGAAGCAGTTCCTGCTGCTGTTGCTGATACTGCTGATTCAGTCACTCCCAGTGCCTGTTATTGGTTTGCTGGTGCTGTGGCTATGCTGTAATTGCCTGTGCTGGGCTGTAACCACCCTCCCCTCGGTGTGATAGACCTGTTCTGCTGTCCTTCTAAGATGTCTTTGGTGTCTGTTGGCTGTGAGGTCTGGAAACTATTACTGCTGTCTGTGATTCAGTCACCTTGACCCCTACTCCCCCACTATGGACAGGTATGGCTTTGTTGGGGGCTGTTGTGACCATGTTGCTCTCTCACTCTGGTGCAACAGACCTTTCTTCCTGACCCTCAATCTGTCTTAGGATATAAATTTTCTTCACTGCATCATTTTTATGCATCCTGCTGCTCTAGAAATTGTGTAGAGTCATTTTTAAAGGTTTTTGGATGGTTTTAGGGGAGGACTTAGGTGAGTCTCTGCCTTTACTTTGCCATTTTGCCTACACCTATGTCTCTTTTAAAAGTATATAGACATACTTGTGTAAAACTAATGGATCAAATTATATCATTTTGGGTTTTCATATTGTGGACTTAGCCAAGACTTGGTTTGTTTAGTAAATGCAACATCTATTTTTCTATTACTTTTTTTTCCAAAATGCTCTAGGCTTGCTCCAGAAAGAACTTAACATGCAGACCTATCATTTAGAAGTAACTCTGACTAAACTTAAGTAATTTTACTAATTTGTTTTATTTGCAATTTTATTTCTCCTCCCCATTAGTACCAGGCATTAGAGCTTTTAACACTTTCATTTAAAAAAGAATCTACTGAGTGATTGCTCAAGTTCTTCCATTTATGATCCTAAGTACCTTCCACATAAATTCCTCATGTATGATAGGCTGCCCTTTCAGTGTCTTACAAGTACATAACTCAAAATAAAGAAAAACATATAACAAAAATTTGAAAATACTTCATAGTAGCCAAAGCATTTTTCTGTATGGGTTTTTAAAGTTGGATTATATAGACAGTAGAATTTAATATTTATTTATTTTACATATGGATATACAGAATTGGGGCACGCAAGGTAGACAGTTACATAGGATGCAACATGGAAGACAGGGATTATAATGGAGAATGCAATGGGAGATGTTTTTAGTGACAGAAAATTCTCTTCTCTTTAATAGACACTTATTTAATGAAGCATCAAATACTCATGCTTAGATAAAGGGACAAAATCTCCAATAGACAGTAACACTGAGAGTAAGCAATCTCATTTATTGAGATATCACTTTTCTAAAAACTTCAGCTTTTAGTAACATCACTAAGAAACAGCATATAAACAGAAAAGGCCTCCAAAAAATGAAAATATATGACTCAAAATCTCTATTTAGACTCCTCAGATCTTCATTTATTACTCTTCATTATTATTTTGAATACAATTTCAGTAAACTTACAGATCAGATAAACTGTAAAGATCTCATACTTTTACTTGTAACTTATTCTTAATATGAGTAAAATTTTAATAAACTCAGAGATAAATAGTTAAAGGTCTACAGTGTACTGATCACAAAAAGAAAGAAAGATAATTTGTATAGATTTAATAACAAAAATATCCTTAATTAATGAACATTTAAATAACAGGAGTAGTATTCATAACTCATGGCTTCACCATGTCATTATAATAAAAGGACAATATTACCAAAGTTAATTTGCAGAATTGGTGCATAAAGGCATTTTAAAATGATACAATCAATTACTTTGGATGAGTTGGAATTGAAAAGCTTCTGTACATACAAAATTCGTGTATCTAAGTTAATAAGGGAAATGATCAACTAAAAAATATATATTTATTTTATGAAATGTTTCTTTGAGATCCAAGGTGTATAAACCATAAAAAGCAATTTATCAAAAGTCTTTCCCAATAAAGAAGTAGTGAAAAGAAATGAAAAAAAAACAAATCTGAAAAGAACTGCTAAATAACAGTTAACAAACATATAATAATGCTTTAAATCACTATGAATAAAACAAATATATATATATATATATCAAAACCACCCTGGGTTTCACTAAAAAACCACTATATTGGTAAAGATGATAAAGGATAGGAATTCTAAATGTTGGAGGGGTTATGAAAAGACAGGGACCCTAATATTTATTAGTGGAGCTTTATAGACATTTGGAATTATTCAGAGGAAATGACTAAAAGATCCATATTCTTTGACACAAAGATTGTATATATCACAAGAAGGTCATTGACAAAAAAAGCTCTCCATATTTACTAAGATATTTATAATAGCACCTTTTTTAGTGGCAAAAAACTGGAAATATAATAATCAAATATCAACTGTGCAATGGCTAAACAAATTAGAGTACATGAAGATAATGAAATATAACTGTATTAAGAAATGATGAATACAAAGAAGTACATTAAAGACATAAAAGTTTATGTAAAGTGGAGTAAGTAGAGCTGGGAAAGCAATTACTATAAACAATGTAAATGGAAAGAACACAACACATGATTAATAATCTCCCAACCAATCATTTCCTCCTTAGCTGAGTGAAACTGAATCCTGAGCTATCATTATTCATGTGCCATTTTGTATCTTTCAGTGATCACCTTTATTCACAGCACAATGGATAGAGTAATGGACCTTAAGACCTGCATTTAAATGCTACCTCAGACACTTGATAGCTGTGTGACCCTGGGCAAGTCAATTAACTTTTTTTTGCCTCAGTTTCTTCATCTGTAAAATGGGGATAATAATATCACCCACCCCCCATGGTGGTTTTGTGGATCGACTGAGATAATTTTAAAGAGCTTAGCACAGTTTAGCACAAAATAAAAGTTATTTGTTAACTATTATTATCATCATCTCCCCATCAACCAAGCTCACTTCTAAAGTTGCCCAACCATCACACTTTCTGGTATATCTGCCATATACATAGCAAATTTGCTTGTATCTCAAATATTTTCCCATATTATCTGGCTCTAATTAGGAAATGATTCACTCCTGGGTGAGATGAGAGACTTGGAATATGTGTCACCTCATTGATACTTCAAAGCTCTTCCTCTACCAATATTACTCACTACCCTCTCCAGTATTTTTTAATCCATATCAATCAAAATTCTGGCTACTGTTTTCTACCAATCTCCAGGATACTCTTCTTTTACTAATGAGTTTGGCATTTAGCCCACAGCCTTTCTCTCTTCCCCAAGTCTTGCTCTCATACTAGGGTATTTCAACATACCTGCTGATACTCCCTCACACATGCAAAGCTCCCAGTTCCTTAATTTACTAATTTCCCAAGAACTATTCTACACCACCTCAGCTACAGAAGGTTATCTTTGTTCTTGCCATCACCTACAAATGTGTTGCTTCCATGATTATGAATTCCAAAATATTCTTGTCTGATGTATGATCTGTTGTCATTATAAATCTTCCTGTGTCTTGCAAACCCTAATCCCCTTCATCATTACTGTGATTTAAAGGCTCTCATCTTCTTATGTAATCACCACTGGGGATTCTACCTCCTCCAATTCATGGAAAAGATGATGCTGAACAAATTTTGGAGCTACAGAACCCACAACATGATACAGAGAAGCTAACCTCCTTCTGAAGACATCCCGGCAGGCCAGCAGGAAGCGGCCAGCACAGCACTCTGGAAGCCAAGCCCAGCCCCATGTAGGCCTGAGGTTTTAGCCTCAGGGGAGCCTGACCACCTACCAGCTGGAGGGACTTCAGATCACCAGCAGCTGTGGCAGTTTCCAGAATTATCAACTCATAGATGCTAAGGATAAAGTGAGAGGTCAGTGCAGTGTGCATTTTGGGATCCAGTGGTTTGGGAGTGTGGTATAGCCTTTATCTCCTGGAGGTAGAAGCCACTGAGGCGCCACTGCCATGTAGCTGCCACCACGTGGCAGCTTCACCACCTGGCTTGCAGATTTTAAGGGGACCAAGTGATGAGTCTGAGGGGTAATTGCTCTTGCTTTAACCTGCTTGGATCTGGATTGTGGTCTAGGGTGGAGGTCCTAGGGTGTGTTACCAGCTTATCAAAGCATGTGGAGGCTTCAGAGAGAGCACCCAAATAACAGCATCAGTAGCTGAGAAAACCCCATTGTTTGGGACAAAGCTCCTCTGTCTAGTAGAAGAGTGCTACTTTGGCAAAAAAGCTCGTCAAGTAATTAAGTGGCAACATGAGCAGACAAAAGAAGCAAAGCAATCAGAGCAATCCAACTTTACACTCCTATTTTGGGGACAAAAAGGATCAAAGCATGGAACAGGAGGAAGACAGTGAAGTCAGAACTCCTGCTCCAGAAGCTTCCTAGAAAAATATGAAACAATTATAGGCCATGGAGCACTTTAAGAAGAATTTTGAAAACCAAATAAGAGAAGTAAAGGAAAAATTGGGAAGAGAAATGAGACTGATGTAAGAAAATAATGAAATTAGAGTCAACAACCTGACAAAAGTAAATAACACCTTAAAAACAGATTAACTCAAATGGCAAAAGAGGCTCAAAAAGCCAATAAGGAGAAGAATGCCTTAAAAAGCTGAATTTACCAGATGGAAAAATAATCTAAAAAGCTCACTGAAGAGAATCATTCCTTCAGAATTAGACTGGAGCAAATGGAAGCTAGTGACTTTATGAGAAATCAAGATACTAATAGAAGGCAATGTGGAATATCTCATTGAAAAAAACACCAACCTCTAAAATATATCCAGGAGAGATCATTTAAATATTATTGGACCACATGAAAGACATGATCAAAAAAATAACCTGAAAATGATCCTTCAAGAAATTCTCAAAGAAAATTTCCCAGATATTTTAGAACCAGAGTGCAAAATAGAGGTTGTAAGAATCCACTGATCACCTCCTGAAAAAGATTCCAAAATGAAAACTCCTAGGAATATTATAGTCATGCTCTGGAGTTCCCAGATCAAAGAGAAAATATACAAGTAGCCAGGAAGAAACAATTTCAATATTGTGGAAACACAATCAGGATAACACAGGATCTGGCAGCTTCTACACTGAGGGATGGAATGTCTTGGAATATGATATTCCAGAGGTCAAAGGAACTGGGATTAAAACCAAGAATCTCCTACCAAGCAAAACTGAATATCATATTTCAGGGGAAAATGTGGTCATTCGATGTAACAGAGGACTTTCAAGCATTCATGCTGAAAAAAAACAGAGTTGAATAGAAAATTTGACATTCAGATACAAGAAGCAAGAGAACCATGAGAAGGTAAACAAGGAAAAGAAATCATAAGGAAATTATCAAAGCTGAATTATTTACATTACTTAATGGAAAATGATAATTGTAACTTATGAAACTTTTCTCAGTATGAGAATAGTTGAAAGGAATAGAAATATACACACAGACACATACCAAACCCCCCACACACACATATATGTCTATATGAGAACATATATGGGCATATGAATACATATGTGAGTGTGTGTATATATGTTTACAGGTATATATAGACATTGGGCACAAGACTAATTCAATAGGAAGGGATGATACTTAAAATGTAATATAAAGAGTTGAGAGAAGAATATAATGAGAGGAGATTCGGAGACACAGAATGGGGTAAACTATCTCATATAGAAGAGGCAAGGGAAAATGGTTATAAGGGAGGGGAAGAACAGGAAGGCAAAAGGGAATGTGTCAACCTTATTCTCACTGAATTTGGTTTATGTAGGGAATAACATACATACTAAATAGAGTATCTCACCCTATAGGAGAGTAGGGGGGAAGGGGATGAGAGAGGAGATGATAAAAGGGAGGGCAGGCTGGGGGGGAAGGCGGTGAAGTTGGAAGCATCCAGTGTTGAAAAGGGACAGGATCAAAGTAAAGAATAGAACAAGTGGGATATGGTATAGGAGGAAGGGAAATATAGTTAGTCATTTTCAATATATCCACTCTTGAAATATTTTGCATAGCTCCACATGTATGACCTATATTGAATTGCTTACCTTCCGTGTAAGGGTATGTGACAAGGAAGGAAATGAATGAATTTGGAATTCAAAGTTTTAAAATCAAATGTTTTATATACATATAATTATTATTATTATTAATATTATTTTATATGTAATTGGGAAATAAGATATACAGGCACTGGGGCATAGAGATTTGAAGAGGGGATGATGCAGGAAGATATTAGAGAGAGCAGATTGGAAGAGGGGATGTTAAGTGGGATCACTATTTTGGGTTTGTTAGTAGAGGAAAAATGGGGAGAAATTTGTAACTCAAAATATTGGAAAAATGAATTATGTAATCAAGAAGTTAATAAAGCATTTAAAAAAGATCACCACTGCACTGGATATACTTTCCTCCCTTCCTTATCTTGACCCCTTAGAGCACCAGTTCAATGCAGCACTTCCTTCTTCTCTCAAGTACTTTACCACTTCACCCTGATCTTTCCTCACTGTAATGGTAATTTGAAGATCTTCCCTGTGCCTTAATAGGCCAAAAGTAATCACATGGAGCCTGTGGTGGAAAGAGTTTGACAAACTGTTAAAGCAAGAAGGGGGTGTTGCGTGAAATGAGTCACAGCAGTTAGAACAGAGGAGGAGAGAGGATGCAGGCAAGGAGGCACCTAGGATTGTAAGTGTTCATTTGTGTAAAGCCTGAGCAGGGGGGAAGCTTTGGGATAGTGTTGCTTCCCGCAGTGATAAAGTATATTAACTTCTTTGTTACTATGATGAATTCAATTTTCTAGTGTTGGGGTTTGACTTTCTGGTATTGGGTTTTGGCTTTGTTTTGTCTGGATAAATGTTTTGTTTCTGTCTGATTTATGGAGAGTCTGCTATATTCTGCAATACAGAACTATGGTGAACATTTGAATAGTCACTGTCAGTGCTGTAAATATTGCCTTGGTGATACACTCATCAAGCCTTGGATGACTCCCACAAGCTTCTACCTTCACTGCTACACACATGCTGATGAACAAAAGTGGAGAAATTCATGAAACCATGCTGACAGGGTCTGCTACAATTTTATGCTACATAATCTCAACTGGGGCCTCACACATTAATAGAATATTTGAGAAATGGTAAAAAAAAAAGATTTGGAAAAGTCACTGTTTTAATAATTAATTAAGGAGGTATAAAAGGATTATCTTTTGTAGTGAGAACCCAGTTGAAGTCATGGATTTATGAATTTCTTCACTTTCATTAAGAAACATATTAGTAGAAATGCAAACACTCTATGACAGGAATAGTCCAAAAGTTGGATTTGTCAGGACATGATTGGGAATAAGGAGTCAAGGTACCTGAGAGATGAATATAATGTAGGATTCTGGTCATTTAATCAAGGGGAACTCCTATAAGCACCTCTGAGGGCATCACAAAATCATCATCATAATAAGTATAGTTATAACAACAAGGCATAATGAATAGAGGATTGGCTTTCAAGTCAAAATAACTTGCTTGCAAGTGCTGATTCTTCAATATACTATCTATTATATGGTGGATGAGGCACTTATTATCCAACAAAAAGTGACTAAAAGATCTAACACTTACATAGTTGAATATTTGCATCAGTGAAGGCAGCTCCCATACTTGGAGACTCTTAATGATAATAATGATAAATGACTATGATCATAGTAATAATAACCTTCTCAAGGTCCAACTCATTCTTAATGCTGAATGTAAAAAGTGTGGGCTACTGCAAAGGAAGGTAATGCCAACCAGAATTACTTACGGTAGGAACTTTGCACGACCTGTGACTACTACAGTAGCTGTGAGGGTCTGGCACAAGCCAGGAACACTCTGCAACAACATTATTGCAAATAGACTCCCTGTTTTACATCTGGTGTCAAACACTAACAGAAATGAATCTCTGAAGATAGAAGATTGACTGAGAAAAACACAAATTAACATTTTCTATAATGTGCTATATTTTATTTTGTTAAACATTTCCTAGTTACATTTTGTTCAGCCTCCCCTTCTACACTCTGGGAGTTTTTCAGCCTTGAGTTTGATACTTCTTATTGTAAGTAATGCTAAGAATAAAAGAAATTTGCAGGGTGTAATAGAAAGCACAGAAGTAGTTCATACCTTTCTTGAGCTATTGAATTAACACCTTGTTTCAGCTCAAGTTTCTTTTGAGTCTTGTATCAAGTCTTTTAAAAAACAGAACGTGTGAACCCCACACCTTGTGAAGCCTAGAAATAATGAACTTCTGCAACAGGAAGGGGAGGAACTAATGAACATATAAGGACAATTTCCAGGTTAGGGATGGAAGAATTGAGAAGGGGACTCTTGTGGTGGCAGGGTGAAGAAAGAGAAAACTTGTGGTATCCTAGAATTCTGTTTATCTGTTCTGTCTGTGTTGATGTTTGCTTATGATGATTTGAACCGAAGCCCTGGGACCTTACTGGAAGCCCTGAAAGAGGATTTTCTGGTTATCTGTTTACAGAAGTCCTGGAGGAGGGTTTTGAAGGTCCTTGGATTTTACTGATGATTTGTGCTGACCTCTTGGTCCTTGTTTGTGGGTCTGTGTTGATTTCTATGTTGATCATTTGTGCTGAGTTCTCAGACCTTGGTGGGTCTGAGATGACTTCACAGGAAGACAGTGAATTGATGATGATGCAGGCAATGTGCATGAATATAACTGTGGCACTGTTAAGCTTTATCTTCCCAGAAATAGGAACTGTGAAGAACTTGAGGTGTATTGGACATTTTGAACTTCAATATATAATGGGAACTGGACAAAGAACTGGACAAGGAGCTGGACAAGGAACTGGGAGCCGCCTGCCTTTGAACCCAGGTGATAGTTGGAGCTGGTACCATGGAAGAGGAAACATGGAAGTTGAGAGCCAACCTCAAGTAAAGCTGAAAGGGGTCTTTACTTGGATACTGTGTACTGACTGAGAAGATTATGATTTTCTGTGACCTGGGGTGGAGAACTTTGACCTCCTTAAGGATGATTGAATGATTGAGTTACTAAATGTGACCACTTTGGTGAAAACTGTGGCCATTTTAGTGATAAGTCATTGTGAATGCTGTACCTTGATTTTCTGTGATTATTTTGATGCGATTTAAAAAAAAAATAGAGTTCACTATACTGTGTAATCAGAATTTTGAAATCTGTTCACAGCAGCAATCCTCTGTAAAGCTACTCATGCTTGGCTTTAAACAGGATGACACAGAATTGCAATCTAGTAGTAATCAAACCTGTGATGAGGATGAGTGACACAGAGTACAGTAGAATGAGTTTTGGCACTTTATATTTTAGTATCACAAACAGGCTATTTACACCAAAAAAATAGGAAATACAAATACTGCACCTGTTAGAAATATTCAGAGCAGATAATGTTGACCATCAAAGCAGGGATAGTACTCATATGGAAAAGATACTTCATTAATTAATCAATATTTCATTGTGTACTCATACTTAATTAGCATTAATAATTCTTTATTAATACGTAATTATGTACTCATACTATCTCATAATAAAATTAGAAAAAAAAAAGATCATACTAGCTATAAGAAAGGATTCATACTACTTTTTATTAATAGTTGTCTCAGCTCCAAGTCATATAACATCATATTGCTGAATAGTTCAGGGCAATCACTGTTGTTTGTCTTTCATTCTTTTTTTTTTCCATCTTTTTGGAGAGGGGAAGGCAGGGCAGTTGGGGTTAAGTGACTTGCCTGAAATCACACAGCTAGTAACTGTTAAATGTCTGAGGCTGAATATGAAGTCAGGTCCTTCTGACTCCAGGGCCAGTGCTCTACTCATTGTGACACCTAGCTGCCCCTGATCCCTCATTCTTATTTATTTATTTATGTACTTTTGGTTTACAATATTCAGTTCCATAATCCTTTCATTTTAAAATTTTCTCCTCTTCATCTCCTCCACCCTCCCCCATGGCTGCATGCAACCAAATACAGCATTTACAAATTACTTCACATTAATCATTAGTCAGGTTGTAAAGAAGGATTATAACCAATGGAATGAACAATTTGAAAGAGGAAACAAAACAAGAAAAAGAAAGAGAGCAATTAATTTGCTTCAATCTGCATTCAGACTGCATTTTTTCTCTGAATGTGGATATCTCTTTCCATTATGAGTCTTTTGGATCTGTCATATAACCTTACATTGCTGAGAGGAGCCCAGTCTATTAAACTAAGTTGTCACATGTATGTTGTATCTGTAATTGTGTACAAATTGCTTCTGGTTCTGCTTTTCTCACTCAACATCAGTTTATGTAAGTCTCTCCAGGTTATTATGAAGTCTACTCTTCACGTTTTATTGCACAATAGTATTCCATTACATTTAAATACCTCAGCTTATTCAGTCATTCCCCAATTGATGGGCATACCCTTGATTTCCAATACTTTGCCACCACAAAATAAATGCTATAAATATTTCTGTAATATACAGAGCCTCTTCCCACTTATATGATCTCTTTGGGATATGATCCTCGAAGAGGTATTCTTGGGTCAAAGGGTAGGAACTCATTTATAGCCCTTTGGGCATAGTTCCAGATTGCTGTCCAGAATGGTTGGATCAGTTCACAACTCCATCAACAAAGCATTAGTGTTCCAGTTTTTCCACATCTTTTCCAGAATTTATCATTTTCTTGTTTTGTCATCTTAGACAATCTGACAGGTGAGATGTGGTACCTCAGAGGTGCTTTGATTTGCATTTCTCTAATCAATAATGATTTAGAGCATTTTTTCAAATGCTTATAGATATCTTTAATTTTATCCTCTGAAAACTGCCTGTTCATATCCTTTGACCATTTATCAACTGGGGAATGACTTGTATTCTTATAGATTTGATGCAATTCTCTTCATATTTTAGAAATGAGACCTTTATCAGAGACACTGGTTGTAAAAATTCTTTCCTAATTTCCCACTTCCCTCAATCTTAGTTACATTGGCTTTATTTGTACAGAAACTTTTCCATTTAATGTAATCAAAATTATCCATTTTGCATTTTATAATGGTTTCTAACTCTTTTTTGGTCATAAAATCTTCCCTTCTTCATAAATCTGACAGGTAAACTATTCTTTGCTCATGCAAATTGCTTACAGTAACAGCCTTTATACCTAGATCATGCACCCATTTCGAATGTATTTTGGCATATTGTGTTAGATATTGATCTATGCCCTTTTCTGCCATACTGTATTCCAGTTTTCCCAGAAGTTTTTGTCAAATAGTGAGTTCTTGTCCCCAAAACTGGGGTCTTTGGGTTTATCAAACAATAGATTACCATAGTCATTGACTGCTGAGTCTCATGTATCCAATCTATTCCACTGATCCACTATTCTATTCCTCAGTCAGTACCAAGTAGTTTTGATGACTGAAGCTTTATTATAAAAATTAGTATCTGGCATACCTAGCCCACCTTCCCTAGGATTTCTTTTCACTAATCCCCTCAATATTCTGGACCTTTTGTTCTTCCAAATGAATTTTGTTATTATTTTTCCAGCTATATCAAGAAATTTTTTGGTATATTGATTGGTATGGCACTAAATATGTAATTTAATTTAGGTAAAATTTTCATTTTTCATATATTAGCTCAACCCAACCATGAGCAACTGATGTTTTCCCAATTAGTTTAATCTGACTCTATTTGTGAAAAAAGTGTTTTGTAATTGTGTTCATATAGATCCTGGCTTTCTTTGGCGGGTAAACTCCCAAATATTTTATAATGTCAGCAGTAATTTTAAATTGGATTTCTCTTTCTATCTCTTGCTGTTTGATTTCACTAGTAATATATAGGAATGCCAAGGATTTATGTCGATTTATTTTATATTTTGCAAGTTTGCCAAATTTATTAATTATCTCAAGTTCTTTTTTTACTGGATTCTCTAGGACTCTTTCAGTATATCATCATATCATCTACAAAAAGTGATAACTCTGTCTTTTCTTTGCCTAATTTTATTCCTTCAATTTCTTTTTCTTCTCTTATTGCTACTGCCAACATTTCTAGTACCAAACTGAGTAAGAGGGGTGATAGTCGACATCCTTGTTTCACCACTGATCTTATTGCAAATGCTTCTATTGGAAATCCTTCTAGCTTATCCCTATTACATATAATACTTGCTGATGGTTTTAGATAGGTGCTAGTTATTATTTTAAGGAAGATTCCATTTATTCCTATACTTTCTCGTCCTTCATTCTTAAAGAGCACTATGACATCAGGAAGATAATTACATAACTTATAAATGAATTGGATGTGAGTGAGGGAGCATTGTGCAGAGTCACTAGTAACTTTTTCCTTTCCAGAGCCATAAAAAAAAAAACACACACACCACCGCTACCACCTGCATTTTTTTTGTGAACTTGGGTTAGAACAAATAAAAGATAAAATAAAAACATAATAAAAGTTTGAAGTCAGGAATGGTGAAGCAAATTAGTTCACTGAAAATTTTAACTCGTTTTAAACTCCAGAAATAATAACTAATATCAAAATAACACAGATACAGCAATGAAGTTTCACATGATTTTGAAAAGGGGATGGGACTCTTTAAACTATAGTTCAATAAAGTTTTCCTCAAGTTGAACAGCCTGAACCCAAATGATGCCTGGAAGAGAATAATTCCAAAAAGCTAATATGTGATGCAACTGTCATTAATGAACACATTATTCCATTGTATTTAACAGAAAATTTAAAAAGAAATTTATGATCTTCTCACAGTAGTACAGGCAGCATCCATAGCTAAGGTAAAAACTGCAGGAAGAAATGTAAAGCTGTAAAAGAATACCTCTGAAGGCAAATATCAAACTCCAATAATGCACTCACTTAATTATCAATGTTTCTAAAAATTACTTAAGAGCACTCAGAACTTTACAAAACTAAAGCAAAACAACAAAAATAAATAACAAAAATAAACAGAAAACACAAAGAACCTTCAGTTTTTTGGGGTAAAGTGTGCAAATAAACTAGTTCAAAATAAAGATAATGGAGAAAATTGCAGAATTTCTTTGAGTAATATTATTAATCAAAATAAACTAAAATTCTACACAGTTTCCTTATATTACATGAATGTTGGGAGAATAAACAGAATAGGATATATGAAGTTTCTTTCATAGCTTAAAAGAAAACATATAAATCCAAGGTAATCAAAGAAATTATCCATGCCTATTTATGACTGTGAGCACTTCCCATGAATATTAAATTTGTTTAAAGGTTAACAAGAACAGTTGTATTTTGATAGAATATAACAGCTGTCGTTCTTTGAGAGGATCTTTGCCCTTAAAAGATACTTTCTTACACCGAAGGATAATTTTCTTATACTGGTATCTCTTGGGAGTCCTGCTATAAGGAAGCACTTTATAGTCCCAAGTCTGACCTACACAGAATCAATTTTATTCCCCACAGCAAGCAATACACTTACTGGACAAACAAGGTAAACTGAATCATGTTATTAATGCATTTTTCATGATAAGAAAATTACACCTAATTCATATAATAGAAATATAATATCATTAATAGAACCATATTTTAATGCCTCTATATTTTCAAAGTTCTTCATTGATTAGTGAATGAAAAAATCATTGGATCATAGAACTACAACTCAAAGGAAATTCAGAAGCCAAATTAGCCCAACATCTACATTTTAGAGAGGGGGAAATGAGATACAGAGAGATTAAGTTACACAGTTAATCCATGTTAGAGGTAGAAATTGAACCCCATGTCTTCATCTATACTGTCAGTGTTCTTTCTACTGTATCCCACCAAAAGCTTAACATGCTCAAACTAACCATACTTTCATTGGCAAAAGAAATGTCCTTTCTACAGGCAAGTTTTCCTAAAATGAAATTATCCCACATCCTGTCTGGACATGTCATAGTTTATTCATCGGTTGCATTGGTTGGCTCTACACAAAATTATAAAATAAGAAAAGTTTATATTTGGCACCCTAATAAACCTCTTTCACCTGTTTCTCCCCTGGTAATTAGAGCTACGTCTTAAATTCCTTTGGCCATTTCATTGCTTTGGGAGAAAGCATAAACTTAAATTAATGTCAAGGCATTTTCACTTGAAATGACTGTACAATCTAAAGGAATAAATCACTAATGAGAGATGATTAGACATCTAGGCTCCATATTACAGGCTTAATTCTTTTGAAATCATCACAAAAGGCTATCACATGGGCATTCCTCCAAAGCAAGGGGAGACAGATCTTGGCCATGAAATACTGAGTAGCTCTGATACTCAAACTTCAGGATACTCAGATTTCCTCTTTGCATTCCTTCATCCTAACACCATAAGCCACATAAAACCCCAGGCTTAGAGGAAAATAGCAAACAAAAACAGACATGATTCAGACTCCTGCCTTCCCATGAGCACAGCATTCTGAGCTACTCATAGTAATACCAGATAAAACAGGAGAAGACAAATTCTAGATTAATGCAGTTGAGCTTTTATAATCTTCTTTGAGCCTGATTTTTATACCCACTACCTCATTCTTTTATAGAGTAACCTTCACAAGTTCTTACCAGAATATATAACATGTAAGGTATTGTAGAGCTGGCTTAAATGTTTGATCTTGGTCTACTGTATTTGTCTTGACAACTGTCTGCTTGTCTATAGCCCATGTTCCAGGCTGAACTCATACAAAATTTCCACTCTGATGATTATTCCTAATAGATTATTTAATAAAGAATCTCCAATGACTATTTGTTCTTGTACGTAGAATTAAAATAGCTGTGTCATGTACTCCCTTTGAGTTGGAACATATCCATATTACTAAAGGGTAGTGGTATATGTCTTGACTCTGAACATAGATGTATAAAATGATCAATGTTTTTATATGTTGCAATCATTTACTATATCTTCTTTATCTACTATTGGCATTCATATCCTCTCATGGAGAACTAAGAAATTAATAAAGATATCTTTAGTCTTCTTTAGAGGTTCTGTTTTGGTCATTTTACTTTCAATTCTTCTCAAGAAAATAACCATATCCCTTTTGGGCAAAGTACCCAAGAAGTAATCATTTTCCATCTGTCTTCTAGGTTTCTGGGAATAGGTAAAACACTTATTTGGTGACTGCTATGTAAGGCAGCAACATGGAACCTTGACTAGAGTGCAGACTTGGACTTAGAAAGCCCTAAGTGTGTCTCCCACAAGACACTGTGTAATCGCAAGAAAATCACTCAACCTCTATCTCTCTTTTTCTTCATATGTAATATGAGGCAGCTGGACTAAAATAGCTTCTAAGAACCCTTCCACTTTTGAATCCATAATCCTATGAAGAAACAAGATAGAAGATATTTTTCTAGGTAAATATTTGTGTTTCTCTGTCACATAGACTGTAATTTATAATATTTAGGTAAGAACTAGGAACGAAGATTATGAAAGATCCAAGGAAAGCCCTTGATACAATCTAAATAAAGCTTCCCCATGCCACAATATTCTAAGTTCATTGTAGGCCTGGCCCCCCTGACCAGAAGGCCCACCACTGTGCTCACCTAAGTGATTCTTCCCCAATCCCCCGCCAATGTCCTAAGTTCTTTGTATATGCCTTACTGCTCACTGGAACAACAGGTCTGTCCCTGAACTCTTAGTTCCCACAGAAACAGCGGGTGTGTCCATGTGATGGGAGCCCAGCTACTGCCTCTACCTGGTCACTGCCTCCCAGACCCATTCCCACAGAAACAAATGGGATCTTGTATTTAATCACAATCACATCATCCATCTAACCCAAGACAGGACCACAATACCTAACTATCTGTCTTCACCAGACAGGACTACAATAGCTAGACAGCTGGAGTGCAGAATGACCAGAATGTTTAACCACCGAACCATAGATGGGACCCCTCCTCCATTACCTAATCCCCTAACAAACTCCTCCTGCCTTTTTAATATTAATACTATTCCTCCATTCTATGTAAATTTCTGTTTTGTAATTGCATGTTTACCCTATAAAATACATCTTTCTTTCTCTGAAGTTGCTGGTTACCCTTGGAACTTAGCCCATTTCACGAGAGGTGTAAATCTCAATAAATACCTACACTTGGATTAGAGTTGGTCTGACTCTGAATTATTTGAGATGGTTCCACCACAAAATGCCATGAAACATCAACTGTTTTTGGGTGGTCAGAGCCCCCAGTGCAATGATTTTTGATGTCCCTGGGTTTAAACTGCAACAGCACTGAAATAAGTCTTTCACCAACACAGAGTTGTTCTTCCCCAAATGATTATCTTAAAGAATCAGTATTTGCAGGTTAATTATTACCATGCTGATTAAATAATAGATATTTATGCTTTTATTAAGGAAAGTCCTCAAGGCATAGCTGAGACTACAGACAACAGACTAAACTATTATAAAAATGAAAGCTTTTATTTCATAAACACATATGTGCCATGAGTTGGGGAATTCCTCTTTGTTTAATCCCCCTCTTTCCTAACTCTGCTTTGCTTCTGTGTCAATTTTTCTTAGTTTCTTTTTTTCCTACAAACTCAATTAAGCTCATTGATGTATACAATTTCTCATTGGTCCATATTAAAACTTATAGAGTAAATTTGTTATTGATTCTGCAGACAATAAATGCTGGTTAGTAGAAAGATCAGTGAACTGGAGTTTAGAAGACTTGAGGCTGTTCCAGGACTATCACTGCATTACCAGTAATTTTGTACTTTTAGTACAATCATTTATACTAGAAAGCCTGTGTCAGAAATTAAGATATCACTTTAGTGATTTCCCCCCTAGTTTGGAGTGCATTTTTTCAATTAAAAAATCTATTGCCTTTTTCTCCTACCTCTCACCCCGCCATTGATGGGCAAGAAGGAAAAGTTTTTTATGGGGGTAACCAATGTGTAAATTCATGGAGAAAAAGTCTCTCATTGACCACATTTATAAATCTACTATATATTTCTATGTATATGTGTGTAATACATACCTATGCATATGTAGAAATACAAATGTATATGTTTAGAGTGCAATTTAGGGTACAGAATGAGATGTACACATACATACATGTCTCATTCTGTGACCTAAATTCATCACCTCTCTGACAAGAGCTGAACAGTATGTTTCTTCATTTGTCTTCTAGAACTGGAGATTTTAATTTCATTAGTTCTTACATTTTTCAAGGTTGCTAATAATAATAGTAATAATAATAATAATGAATGTAGTAAAATGAGGAAAGGGTTCTGCTGAAGTGCCCTTCAAGTAGGCCACAAGTAGGGACTCTGGAAGGAGTGTTTTAGGCAAGACACTGCCAGTTTGAACATGAGGAGAAGGACGATGACTGAGAGAATCCACAGAGACTGATCTCTTGTAACTTGATGGTTAGTTGCTGCTGGGTAGAGCTATGATTAAAATAATCAAACATAGCAAGAGCAACAACTTAGTGGGCATTAGCTAAGAACAGGGAGAGTAGAGGACGATGAGGTGAATTAGAATGTTCCCAGTCTCCTGGGGTGGCATTCCATGCAAAGAAGAGGGACATTGCTCCTGCAGACTGGATCGGCAGGTGTTAGCAGACTGTGTTACCTTGGGAAGAAGGGGCTATTGGGCTGCCAGTGGCCATCCTCTTCTGAGGAGTAATACATCAGTACATAAATTTTGTGTGGACATTAATAATAACAACAACCAGCATGTATATAGCCTTTTAAAATCCGCAGAATGCTTTGTAAATATTCTTTCATTTTATCTTCACAATAATCTTGGGAGGTAGACTCTATGATTATTCCCATTTGACAGATATGGAAACTGAGGAAGGCAATGATTAGTGACTTATTCAGAGGTCAAAAAGCCAGTGAATGTCTGACCCCAGATCGGACTTTAGGACTTTCTGATTCCAGCTCCATTGCTCCCCCTAGTTGCCTCTATCTACTGAAGATGGATAGTGATCTGCCTCCAGAATTAAACAGGATCAAGAAAGTCGAGTGGACAGCATTTGGGAACTTTCACAACACATTTAAATATCCCTGAAGCTTTCCCCTGGGACAAAACCCCCACATTTAACATGAATATTTTTCTAGCATTGGCCATACAAATGGCCAGTCTATATGCTGATTGGTTCCCACGTGACATTGAGAGACATAAAGTGGAAGAAAGCTCCTACCAATGTTGCATAGATGTCCTGTGAATGACAGAAGTCCTGTGAATGGACTTCTTATAGTAAGACACAGACAAAATGAGAAAGTGTAGATGACATATGATATGTACTGCTAGAGAAAGTGATCAAGTCTCAGAAATCATAGATTCACTGATATGTGGAAATATTAATTTGTAATAAGTCACTGGGGATACTCACCCTTCAAATTCTTTAGCTACTGAGGTGAATTAGATGTAGAGTGCTGTCTTTCTTGCTAGACTCCTCAAAACACTGTTATTTTGAAATAAGAGGTAGACATGAGATGAACATGATAAAGGAAGTACTTGATAAGAAACTCAGAAGAATACACAGTTTTTACTATACAAAAAATTCAGCAAAATTTATTTTAAAAACTAGTTCTAGATATGGTTTGGAACTATGATTTTATTGATATAGGGACTTTCTAACTGTAAATTACTTCTACCAATGCAGGTAAGCACCATCCCTGCAAATCATATTATTATAGAGTTGCTTAGAGTACTTAAAGGTTAGGTGACTTGCATAGGGTCATGCATCCAATATTTCTCAGAGGTAGAACATAAACACAAGTCTTACTGGCATTAAAGTCAGATCTCTAACCACCTTGACAAGCTGTTTCTCCTAGGGTTAAATGACAAATTAATAGGAGTAATGCCCAGAGCTCTCTGGGTTATATTAATAGGGGGAAAGTGAAGAGAGAGAGAATCCCCAGCAGTAAATTGCCAGACACCCTCTCCTTGCCTCCCCTTTACTGTTCTACGTTTAATACAATGTTTCAATTAGTCAGCTAATGAATATTCTATCATCTGCAGGTGTTTCTCTGACTTCAGACTATTAGTAGTCATTATCGGTGTTCATTAAAGACTTCCTCCTGATGCAGGCTGAATTCATTTTTATCAAATTACAGATAAATCTCTTTTGTTGTTCATGTTTCCCTTTAGCTGCTACTGTACACTTATTGATTTGCAGCAGAAATTTATTCTAAAATTCAGTTTAAAGTTTGGCAATATTTGAGAATTGGCAGGAAATGATTACTTTGCTTTTAAATAAAAGTGTTTTTTTTTTTTTAGCAAAAGAAACAGTTTAGTTTAAAGGTTAAATGAGAAATTCCTCATCAGCAAACATTATAGTTAAACATTTAGTTAAACCCATCTACTTCACTCTAAGTACCAAGATCAATCATTGCCTCTTCTAAATTTCCTAGTGAATACTAATTAATAATTCTCCTTGAGAAGGAAATACCACCATAACCTTACTTGTGGATTGTTGGTGCTAACTAAAGGTCAGTATCCTATTTTCAGAAGTTTTTATCCTTACATCTTTTTCTGGTTTAAATGCATATGTAAATTATTTTTAGAAAACTAAGGTCTTTTTAAAGCTTTGTTAGTTACTTTAGAGACAAAGAAAGTATGTCTGAGAAGAGATTTAGCATGAGATAATGTAATATGCTAAAGCACATCTATTTAAAATTAAATTGTGCATAACAAAACTGGATACATTCATATGTTACTGGAGTTTGAAAGAGACTTTAGAAATCATCTACCTCAACCTACTCACTTACAGATATGAAAATCAAAATGCAAGATGGGCAAGTGATTTACATGAACTCACATGACTAATTAATGAAAGATCTGAGACATGAACCTAATTTGTGGGATTTTACTTGTAGAATTGGTAAGGATGTTAGAGGCCATTTATTCCAACCACCTCATTTTTAAGATGATGAAATTGAGGTCAAGGGACATTAAGTTACTTATCCAAGGTCACACAGATATTGAGCATCGTAAGTAGGATATAAAAGTAGTTCCCATGGCCCCCGAATTAGTGTTCTTCCCACTGCACACAGTGCCTTCTGACTCTTAGTACAACACTTCTTCCCCTAACTTTCTAAATGGAGTTGAGAACTATCATTTCAGCATCCTTAATTGATGGCTGTACTATGGGACTGACTATTCTCAAAGGACCAAAAGCTACTCAGTAGGTCCAAACTATTAGAATTATTTGTCATGAGTACCTACAGTGAACTTACCTTTAATCGTTAGGAGATAGAATTAGAGCAGCTAGGTGGTACAGCAGATAGAGTGCCAAGCCTATAATCGGGAAGACTCCTCTACCTGAGTTCAATTGTGACCTCAGATACTTACTAACTGTTTGACCCTGGGTAAGTCACTTAACAATATTTGCCTTAGTTTTCTCATCTGTAAAATGAGCTGGAGAAGAAATGACAAACCATTCCAGTATCCTTGCCACAGAAAACCCCAAATGTGGACATTAGTCAGACATGACTGAAATGACTAAACAAAACTAGATACAATTAGTTCAAAGGAAAGGCATTTAGCAAATTGACACAGTAAAAAAAATTATTATAATAGTCTCTTCTACAATCCTAACATCCACTTCTCCCATTCATATATATATATATATATATATATATACATATGTGAAAAAATGGTCACATGGTAATGGCATCCTAATAAAGGTAGGCCCCACTGAACAGCAGGTCCACTGTCCCCCACCCCCACCCTGACTCAATATCCTAATTTCTTCATATATACCTCATTGCTCACTAGAACAAGGAGTGTGTCCATGAACTCATATTTCTCACAGAAAAGTAGACATGTCCCTGTGATGGGATCCCAACCACTGCTTCTACCTAGGCACTGCCCCCAGACCCATTCCTCATATTTCCCACAGAAACAGCAGGCATATCTATGCGCTCAACCACAAATACATCCATCTGGGCTCAGACATGGCCACAATACTCAGCCAATCAGAAAGCAGCTCCACCAGGATGCCCGAGTAGGATGTGGACCCCAAAACTATAGAAGGAACTTTCCCTAAGTAGGTACCGGAGCAGTAATAGCAAAAGCTGTCCTTTAGGTGAACTTATGACATAGAGAGGCTTCTTCTAATACCATTATCACACATAAACACCTCCCCAAATGGGTTTTTCTGTTTGCATTGTAGATAATCACATGTGCAGTTGCACTGTGGCTGGGATCCCTCCCCTATTACCTAATCCTTTAACAAACACTTCCTGCCTTTTTAATATTCATAATTTCTGTCGTGTAATTACATCTTTACCCTATAAAAATCTACCTTGATTTCGCTGAAGTTGCTGGTTCCTCTTGGAATTTAGCCTGCTTTATGAGAGACGTCAATCTCAATAAATGCCTGTCCTTGAATTAGAGGCAGTCTGTCTCTGAATCCTTTGAGATGGTTCCACCACAGCATATCATGAAACCCCAACAGTTTTGGCATCCTTGGGTGGGCAGAGTCTAAACTATAACAATACTTTAAGTACACTGGTCATGGGGCACACATGTAGAGAATACATGTGGCCAAGGTAATTCACGCCTCCAGTACTGCAGGTCCAAATGTTCTTTCCCTCTCTTTTTAAACTTTTTCACTTTTTTGCATAAAAAATTAGTATTTTATTTTCTCTCAGTCATGAGTAAAAACAATTCTCAATATTTGTTTTTAAAGCTTTGAGACCTAAATTTTCTCCCTTCCTCCCTGTCTCCCCACATTGAGAAGGCAAGCAATTCAATATAGGCCACAAAAGTGTAGTCAGGCACAACAATTCCACAATAGTCCTATTGTGTAAGAAAACTTAGACCAAAAAAAAAACCATCAAGAAAAATAAGGCAAAAGTAAAAAAGTATACTTCGGTTTTGATTCAGACACCATCAGATACTTCCCCGAGGGTGGAGAACACTTTCCATCACTTTTCAGAGCTATCCTGGATCATTGCAAACTGAGAAGAGTCAAGTCATTCACCGCTGATCATCCCATAATATTGCTGTTACTTCGGACGTAGTATATTTCTCTTTTCATCAGCTCATGTAAGTCTTTACAGGTTTTTCTAAGAGCCTCATTTCCTATAGAACACTAATATTCTGTCATAATCACATATCACAACTTGGTCAGTCATTCCCCGTCTGATGGATATCCTCTCAATTTCCAATTCCTTGCCCTAGAAAAGAGCTGCTATAAACAGGTCCCCTCCCTTTTAAAAAAATCTCTTTGGGGACAAGGATCCAGCAGTGGCCCTAATAGGTCAAAGGGAATGCACAGAATTACAATCCCTTTGGAATAGCTCCAAACTGCTGTAAAGAATGACTGAACAAGTTCAAAACTCTACCAACATTGCATTAATGTCCCATCCTTACAGTACTTGTCACATACCCCTTCTGTCTTACTAGCCAATCTAATAGGTATTTTCTAGTACCTCAGAACTGTTCTAATTCACATTTCTCCAATCAATAGTGAGTCAAAGCATTTTTCATGTGACTATAGTTAGCTTTGACTAATTCATCTAAAAACTGATCATATCTTTTGATCATTTGTCAATTGGGGAATGGTTTCCATCCTTTTAAATTTGATTTAGTACTCTATATATTTGAGAAATGAAACTTTTATCAGAGAAACTTGCTTCAAATTTTTATAATTACTATTGCTAACTTTATTTAGCTCCACCCTATTCCCCCCATTTATTATAGCCTTTCTCTGTTTTCATTCTGTCCTTTCTCAAAAGTACTTTGTTTCTGACAATGCTTTCCCCCTATCTATCCTCCCATCTATCACTCCCACCCTCTTAGCCCCTTTCCTACTTTACTGGAGGCTAAGACAGATTTCCATACCTAATTGAATGTACATGTTATTCCCTCTGAGGCAATTCTGATGAGAGTAAGTTTCTTTAACTCCCCTTCACCCCCTCCCTCCTCCCCTCCACTATAAATACTTTAAATTTCCTCTTGTATGTGACATAATTTGCCCCATTCTACCTCTCACTTTTTCTTTCCCCTAGCACTTTACTTTCTCACCCCTTAACTTTATTTTTTCGATATCATATTTGCATGTTCAACGGACACCTTTGCCCTCTGTCTGTATATACCCTTTCTAGCTACCCTAATAGTGAGAAAGTTCTTATGAGATACAAATCTCAACTTCCCATGTAGGAATGTAAGCAGTTTAAACTTTTCATGTCCTTATGATTTCCATTCCATGTTTACTATTTCATGCTTCCCTTGAATCTTATAAATGAGAGTCAAATTTTCTATTCGGTTCTGGTCTTTTCATCAAGAATGCCTGAAAGTCCTCTTTCTCATTGAATATCCACCTCTCCCCCTGGAGGATTGTATTCGGGAGTGCTGGGTAGGTAATTCTTGCTTTCCTGCACTGGAACTGTGGGGGGGGGTTCCTCTCCCTCCACTTGGGCCACAAGTTCTAATGTGCTAATGCCCCTCCCCACCCTGGGACTACCACCAAGGATTATGAGCCAACTCCATGTATAGGCAAAGCAACAGATTCCTGCCTCAGTGCTAGCAAAAAGACCACTGTATTCTCCTTCTCACCAGTGGTTCAACCCCCTTACTGACTGTGTGCTGAGTACCCCAGAACCAGCTGCTGCTGCTGCTGACTCAGTGAATCCTGGATTGTTGAGGCCAGGGCTAGACTGAGCTTCCTTCTCAATGTGGTGCAACAGACCTTTCCTATTGATCTTCCGAGTTGGTTTTGTCTATCAATTTGTTTCACTCCCTCTTTTTGTGGGTCACTGATGCTATAAAATTTGTTTAGAGTAATTTTTAAAGGGGGGAAGGGGTTTGGGTGAGAACCCAGGAGAGTCCCTGCCCTTAGTCTATCATCTTGGCTTCTCCTCTTTTTTTTTTTTTTTTTTGTGGTATCCTTTCTGTATTCCCTGTTGGTCTCACTGTTTAAGCTGAATGGGTCATTTAGATGGATTTCCTGGGTCTGTTCCTCTCCTTAGCTTAACTTCCACCTACAAGGGCAATTCTCTCTTGAATCCATAGTCATCTTTGTCTTCTTTTGCAGAGGTATTTCTTATTTAAACTGCTTCCTTTCTAGACCTATTAATACATCTCTATGTCTGGGTCTGTCTGGAAAGTGTGTCTTTTCTCTCTACTGGGTGTGATATGTAGCTCTGCTGCAATATACCATGGTTAATGGTGGAAGCATAAATAGTTGGGAGAGAGTTAATATTTTTCTCTCCTGCTCTTTGATATAGGTACCTGAAACCTTGACTACTCTGTACAGGACTTGGCAAGTTTAACTTTTTAAAAATCTCTAAGTATACAGCTAATCTCTGAGCAGCTAGTACTAGGTCCTTCTTACAGTTTAATCATAGAAACCTTTTTGGACTTTGTAAAAAGGTGACAGGTAAAGATATGTGTTTGTACTTTAATAACCTATTCTGTATTACCTTCCCTTTATTTTCTATTACATCAACAAAGTTGGGGGTGGGGGTGGCTTTAGGCAGGTGATAACCAAATCCTTTCACTACATGTAATTACTAAAATAAAAATATAAAGAAAAAATAGGAAAGTCTACCCAGAATGATAAATAATTATAGGAAGCTGTATTAAATTTAGTTGTTGTACAATCTCCTAAACCCTATCTGTGTTCAGTTCAGGATGCACATTTGACTAAATGGAATTGCACCTCTACTTCTCTCTTCTTAGAAGTAATTGTAGCCAAGGACCAAACCTTTGCATCTTCACTTCCCTTCAGTGCATAGCACAAGGCCTGTACACAGTAGATCTTGGATGTTTGTTCAAAGAACAAACAAATGGATGAATATGATATTGAACGGAAATGTCAAAAGCTTGTATCATTTCAGCAGCCCTAACAGTATGAGAAATCCTCCCTTTATATAGTTGGCCTTCTAATACCAAATAAACGAAAGGCAATGGAAGTTTTCTCCAAAACTGATAATGTAACCTTCAAAGGCCCAATATGTTATATGTCGATTTTCCTACTTATTAATGTCTTTAGCACCTGTCACTGTTGTCCTTAACCACTGAATGCAGATTTACAAATGAGGGAGCTCAATAGGCTCATCCATTGTAAGTCCTGGCCATTTGCTGTGTATCGCCATGAAACCACAGGAACCATGGGAAAAAAACTAGTGACATGTTATAAGATGGAATAGAAAACTGTATGGAAACACCATATTCTAAAATCATGGAGAAAATCAGCATTTTTAAGGTCATGAATGTCCAGGTCCTCTGTATTCAAGCAGTTCTTTATCAGAAGATGAAGGGAAAGATAGAAACCTTTATTGCATTTTTATGATCAATATTCAGCAAGTTATGGAAGGGCAGAAAGGAGAACAATTTGAGATGTTTAGAAGGAAACCTTCTATGACTCACTTTGATAGATGTCCTGGAGGGTTATTTTTTAAAACATTTTACAAAATGACAATTTTGTTTTCTTAAGTAAAAAAGAGTCCTGCTGCCAAGAAAAAAAAAACTTGGAATAGGAAGATCTGACAAGTCAATGATTCAGGGATACTGCCAGAGAAGAGATAACAGGATGTTCACTTAGATTTATGAGAAAGGGATGATCTTAGAGTAAGTTAGTGGTGAGAAAACAGCAGTTTTAACAATACTTGATAATTTGATATGGTTTGTTCATTTAGAAACAATAGGCAGCATGGTTTGATGCCAGAATAGTTGTAATAAGGAAAGGGATTTACGATGTGTATCAATAGTATGTGAATATCATTTGTACATATGGGGAGAGACTGACTTGTATGTGTGTACAGGGGGAGATGTGCACATATTTAGGTATTAAAACCAGAGGGCAGTTCAGGGCTGCCAATTTAATGAGATCTATTTGAAAGTAATTTAGAGACAGATGATAAATGGTAGGATTCTAGAAGAGTTTATGTTTATATGCTACCTTATTAGGTAGAAACTTATGAGCCAGAGGGAATGATGACTTACAGTGGCTTCCATGTTAGTACTCAAAACCACATGAGCAATGGAAAAGTACTAAACTCATCCACTATTCTTAGTCAACTAAGTTTCCTCTTCAAGTGTCTCTACCTTCTCATATTTTCTTTTCTTTTTTTTTTAAGCAATTGTGTTAAGTAACATGCTCAAGGTTACACGGCCACTTATTTCTGGGTGTGGTGGTAAGTATCAGAACCCAGATTCAATCCCAGGTCATCCTGACTCTGGAGCCGGTGCTCTTACTCACTGTGCTACCTGGCTGCCCTCATATTTTCAAATATACCTGGGTTCATACCTTTCTAGAATCAGAAAATCAGCCATCTATAATCTGAATTCCGAAGTATAAACTTCTCAAGCAAAAAACACACACACACACACACACACACAAATGAATTTTTAAATATTTTCTTTTTGTCATTTGTTGTATCCCTAGAACTTAACACAGTACTTGATATATAGTAAGCACTCAGAAAATACTTGTTGAATTTAATCTGTACTCCTAGATCCAAAGGGATATAAAAAGTCTGTCTGGAGAAAGCCCTTATTACCATATGCTAATAGAAAAAATATATTTAAGATATTTTCCAATATTTTCATCTCTTTCTTTCTCCCTTCTTCCTATTTCCTCTCTTCCTTCTTCCCATCTGTCCCTTTCCTTTCCTCTTCCGCTGCCTCCCATACCCCTCACTCCCTCTCATTCCATCAATGTAGGAACACTTTCCACTGATGAAAATCAGCAAAAACTCATTGGAGTGTTGCAGGGTGGAAAACGGCTCTAAGTAGTTAAGTGGCTTATCCACGCTCACACAGCTAATATGTCCTAGAGGATTTGGTGTCTTTCTGGCTCCAAGGCCAGTTCTTTGTCCAGTCTACCATGCGCTTCTTAAAACTCTCTATAAATGTTACCTACTACTACTACTATTACTATTTCTACAACTACCTCCACATCTAATTACTTATCTAGCTACTAGGTAGCATTTATATAGCCCTAAACGTTTAAAATACACTTGACAACTTGTATCTAATTTTATTTTTACAATAACTCTAGGAGGTAGGTGCTATTATTATCCCCATTTTATAGAGGAGAAAAACAAGTGAGTTTATGACTTGCCCAGAGTCACAAAATGAGCATGTGTCGAGGCCAGATTTGAACTCTGACACCACCCCCATATCCAGCATTCTTTCAACTGAACCACACAGCTGCCCCTACTACTACTATAAATACTATAACCACTAATATCATCATCATGATCAGGGCCAACATTAATCAAACATATATTATATACACATGATTTGAAGTCTATTGAAGCCTTCTGACATGTACTGATGTATAAAATTCAACTTTTAGATATTAATTCCTTTATGTTAAACAGTGTCCACAGCGCTGAAAATAGAGGGAAGCCACATATAAAATAAGTCATAGTTATTGAATTTATCAGGTAACTGGTACCCAGAGTCTCATGAAAGGAGCAGAGAATACTAGGGGGAAAATGGCTGAGATGGGATTGGGGGAAGTTAATGCTGAAGATTTGAATATACATTTACTGCCTAAGAACCAGCCTTGTCTACTGCTGTGAATGCCAGTCAACTTCAGGTTGGCTTTTACTCAGGTTTCAACAGCTGATTTAATGATGAACATACTGACAATTACTAGTGAAATCCTTATCAAAATGCGATTTGTGCTTCTCAAGGAGCTGAAGATTGTTACACCTAAAATAACATATAAACAGCTTGAAATCCAAAATCAAATGTGGTAAGTTACATTTAGCAGTGGTTTGCCATCCTTGCAAGGACAAATTATACTCAAACATTTATGTTTTCAAGTTAATTTAATGAGTTATTAATGCTTATTCCAAGTGAAATCAAAGGAAACAATATCATAACACCCTTGATTTAGTTTAGACAATGAAAGTATTAACTCAATATTTCATAAATGTAACCTTGTATTTGGGCAAAAAAGGATACAAACATAAAGAAAAATAAAAGTAACAAAAGGTTCCCAAATTTCTAGATTTAATCTTTGTTGGAAGGTGAAGTTTGTTAGACTTCAAAAACAGTAACATATTTTATAAAATGACAAAGAGGTGGAACAGAAATGGTAAAACTATCAAAGGAGTAGCTTTTTTCCTACCATGGAATAGCTACTAAGTGTTTCTTCACTTTGCATGAGCAATGGTCTAGTTTCCATCATGGTTCATTAGTTCACTGTTGTTTAACAGTGTTGGAATGTGCTAGAGACACAGAAGCAAAGAATAGATTTTGGAAGCACTAGTTTAGTTCAGGTAGTAAACCTGAAGGATTTCCTCACTATTCAGTTTCATTTTATGGCCAAAGGAATAGTTATATAATTAAGAGATGAAAAATGGAAAGCAGGATCCATATTTAAAATTGGTGATTTCTAAATTGTCTTCCCCCCTCCCCCTTGAGTAATCATGGACTATACTGGGAATATATAGCACAGTTTCTTAGGATGTTTTGGAATGGAGTGAGGGTGAGAGGCAGGAAGGGAAGAAAAGAAAAATGGAAGTACTGAAGGTAGGAAGAAAATAGGAAAGGTATAGAGGGAGAAAGTAAGGAAAAGAAAAATATATATTGGCAATTACCATCCATGACATTGTAATGGTAAGGGAATTTGAAGATCTTCCCTTCCTCTTGAAAGGCTTAAGTGAATTTGAGGACCTTCCCTGATTTGAAAATTTACTCTGCCCCCTAATAGGCTGAATGTGGCCACATAGAGCCTGTGGTAGGAGGCTTGATTTTCCGGAATGTCCACATTTTGTTCCTTTTGATTGGGCAGTGGGTGATGAGGGTTGTGATATTCTCTGACCCTGGAGCACTCTCTCTGTCTCTCTCTCTGTCTCTCTCTGTGTCTCTCTCTGTCTCTGTCTCTCTCTGTCTCTGTCTCTGTCTGTCTGTCTCTCTCTCTCTCTCTCTCTCTCTCTCTCTCTCTCTCTCTCTCTCTCTGTCTCTCTCTCTCTGTCTCTCTCTGTCT
>NW_027185653.1:7413735-7430402 GCF_028583685.1 Petaurus breviceps papuanus
ACACACACACACACCCTAATGTGAGGTTTTCCTTTGGGGCTCACTCATGGGAAAAGTTGTGTGATTTGGCCAAAGGAGACTCTGGGAAGCTGTTGAGTCCTCTGGCTTTGAAATCCCAGATGCTGGTGCTTATCTCTGGTAACTGACTAGGTATGGATGTAATGGGCAGACAGCTAGAAGTCCTGTCTGCTGGTCTGTTTCTCTGTCTGTATTTTTTTGTCAGCTTGTAACTTGTTTGTATTCTCTGAAGTTCAGGGTGCTGACTTTTCCCCATGAACTAGGGAAATGATATATGTTTTTATTAAAGTAAGATTGTTAATCCTTTTGTGTTGCTTTCCTTTAGAAAAGCATATCAAAGAAGCCGTGCTTGCAGTCGTCCTGGGTATGTTAGGGTGCCTGCTGCTACAGACATGAGGTATAAACAGATTATTTGGAGGACAGTGCAGTGAAGCTGTATATGATCAGGCCTACATCAAGTTGCTAGAGGTCTGGGGATCAACATCACAGGGGATACTTGGGATCACTATCAACATCAGTTCAGTCCAATTGAGCTGGAATCTTAAAAAATTCAGACACCCTAGGTGAGCTCTTCTCCATGCCATCAAATTCCAGCCTCACTCAACTGAATTTATCCTAGGTAGGTCCCAGAATTCCTACTTATGACCCTATGTTTTTTCTATTTTCTATCAGACTATATATTCCCTGTTTTGGGGGGGTAGCCCTTCCATGTGTGTATAAAAATAAATTTTTTGCCTGTTAATTTTTATGCTTCATGGATCTTCATATCTCTTCATGTAGGCAGCAAAAGTGACACACAAATTCACTTGTCTCACTATAGTTTTCCCAATAATTTTTCATTAAAGTAATTATAACCACATGAAAGCAAATTTCATGCTGGTTCATATTAGACATCATTCTGCCCATAAAAGGTAAGCCATTTCAGTCATGAATTCAGGCTGCTTTATGGCCAGACTGAGGAGTGGTTCAGAGCTTCTCTTTTGTCTTTTAGCTGAAAGAATGAGAGAAACCTCAGCATGCTTGGAATATCCACTTTCTAATTTCAGTGATCTAAATAGCTCTTCAGCAGTCTAAAATTTTTCATACTGTAGTTAAAATGTTAAATATAATTCCGGTGTTAAATATATATATAAACAGAGAGAGAGAGAGAGGTAGATAGGTAGATAGATATAGATACACACACCAGGAGACTCTGGTTCAATCTGTATTATTTTTAACAGTTATTAGATTTCAACAACATCCAAGATCCCAGCAATATCATCATACCAGTCAAACCACAGTCACTGTAAAAAATGTCAAGCTTATTATGCCATGCATGTGAGAAAGCACAAGGATGAGATTGCTCTGTATTATGGTGACAGATTAAATTTTCCATGATGTTATAGTTGACAGTGGGATATTTTTTTTAATTTTAGCATGTTATAAAATCAATTATATATTTGACTTGACTGACTATTATCTAAAGAAATAGTCCTCGTGTATCTTCTGCAGATTGCAGCAGAACCTCTTCCACAGTTACTCCTGGTATGCAAGAAGCTTTTTATAATTGTGCAGCATTCATTTTTATTTCTAATAATAAAGTGTGTGGCTCAGATGCCACTTTGCTAAAATTATCACTAAGTATGGTACATTGGCTTCAAATTGGTGTCTTTGATTTCAAATTTATTTCTGTCTACTAATTCTCCACTGATGTTTTGCTAGTAAATATGTGTTTTAGCAAATTCCTGCTTAAAGAAATGTCTCCTTTTTATTTTCACTTGTTCTTAAGCAAGATGCCACTTTAAGTCACTAATTTAAAGAAATGAATATATACCCACAGTTCTTTGATTAAGTATGACTGTCAAACAAACAAAAATACAAGGAAAAGATATACCAAGTGGCATAATTCACAGTAGGATAATTCCATTGAGCACCAACATAATGCTTAATCTTAGAGTCTCCTCATGCTTGTATTGATAAGGAACTATGCATTTAGATGTGACTTTTCAGTGTGATACCCTGTTTTGATCTGCAGTAAGTAACTCAAACTCACCTATTCTGCTATTCCTAAAAATCTAAATACTATGTTTAAAAAGCTCCTTAAATAGGAAGGAAGTATCATTGCACTAAACCATGAAAGGAAGAGCCTTGCAGGAGTGTGCTATAGCAGATTCCTTTGCATTCAAGAAAGCTGATTGTTAATTCTTAGTGTCAACATTTACATCTATGAAATTGGCGGATGCTACAAATCAGGACCTGACACTGATTTTTTGATTGCCTAGAATATGAACGTCATAGAGAAAATGTTAATAATGCAGGCAAAATGTCAGGATGCATTTTGTGTGCATGCTCCCAATGGAGAGCAGTTTGTGAAGCATTGACCAGCACCCACTTCCTTCTTCTTGTTGAGTTATATCCAACTCTTTTGTGTCTCTGTTTTGGATTTTCTTGTCACAGATACTGGAGTGTTTTGCCACTCTAGGTCATTGAAAGCTGAAGAAATTGAGGCAGACAGGGTTAAGTGACTTTCCCAAGGGCACAGAGCTAATAAGTGTCTGAGACTGGATTTGAACTCAGGCCCTCTAGCCACCTTACCACTTAGCTGGCATTACATAATTTGTTATATATTACAAATGTAGAGGTAAATAAGGAGAGTATTTTCATAGACATGACAGTTAGTGCTAATGTATGGACTACTATACACACACACACACATATATTTGCTTTTGGAGGGCAATTGGGGTTAAATGACTTGCCCAAGGTCACATGGCTAATTTTTATTTTAAGTGTCTCATGCCAGATTTAAACTCAGGTCCTCCTGACTCCAGGGCTGGTGCTCTATTCACTGCACCACCTAGCCACCCCAGGACTACAATATTTTAAAAAGAATAACAGATCCAGTTTTCCTAGAACATAGGAAATAAGAGAGAGAAGAATATGAAAACAATTTGGAAAGACAGGTTGAAATCAGATTGTGAAGGCTTTAAATGACATAGCATTTCTATGCTAATAGCAAGAGAGAGACAATAAAGTTTATTGAAATATAAGGAGGACAAACTGAAAAAAGGAGAAACTTGAAGCAGGGGGACCAGTTAGTTATTAGAGCATCGTAATAATTCAGCAAAGAAGTGATAATGACCTGAATAATCATGGTAACTGTATGAGAGGAGAGATGGGGAAAGGCAAGAATTTTTGTGGAGAGAGAACACAAATTGGCAATTGGTTACATGCTAGGAAGCAGGGCAGAGTAAAGGAGAATGAAGTGTTCATATAACTCTTGGGTTTTGTACCTAGGTGATAGAAAGGTTAGCTGTGCTAGAAATTAGGAAGCTAGGAAAAGGGGAGTTGTGTTATATGGAAATAATGTGCTCTATTTTGGACATATTGAATTTAAGATTCCTGTGAGACATTCAGAGATATCCAAAAATGTGATAGATCTATGTCCCTTGATCTCAGGAGAGATGGGTCTGGATATTTTAAAATGACAGTTATTTCAATACATATGATAATTGAATTTGTGGAATAAGATCAGCAAGAAAAAAGGTATAGAAAGAAAAGAAATTCCAGAGCAGAGTCCTGAAGTTCATCTAAGCAGAGGACTGGAACATGGATCCTACAAAGGAGACCGAAGAGAAATCAGAGATGGCGGAAAAGCAGCAATTAACAGTATATCTAAAAACCCAGAGTTTAAATGGTATCCAGGAGGAGGAGGTGGTCAAGAATATCAAACACTGTTGAAAGGACAAGAATTATGAAAGAAAAAATCATTTAATTAAGCAGGTGAAAGATATTAGATAACCTTGAATGGCAGTGTCAGAAAATAGAAAAAGGGTGAGAATTAAGTGAGATGTGATGAAGTGGCAGCAACAAGTGTAGAATAGCAGGTGGTACAGTTTACTAGGCCTAGAGTCAGGAAGACTTCAGTTCAAAACTTGCCTTGGATACTTACTAGATGTATTATACTACACAAGTCACTTAACTCCCCTTTGTTCCAGTTTTATCCGTAAAATGGGGATAATAATAGTACCTCCCTCTCAGGGGTTGTTTTGAGGATCAAATAAGATAATAAATGTAAAGTGCTTAGCAAAGTGCCTGATATATAGTAAGATGCTAGCTATTATTATATTGTTCTTTTATGAGTTTAGATGAGAAAAAGAAAAGATAAATAGAAAGATAATTTGTGAAGTTTGCAGGGTCAAGTGAAGGTTTTATAAGGTTGCTAGAGATCTGGACAATTTTGAAGGCATTAGAAGAAGAGCAGATAGATTAAAAAATATACAAGACTTCCAGGTGCCAAGATGGCAAAATAAGAAGTAAGTTGCTCTCACCCTTCCCTATTGACCTGTGAAAGCCCAGAATATATTGCCACAGAAAAATCCCAGGAACAGCTGAGTCTTCAGAAAGAGTACAGCAAACTTGTAGGCAGGAAGCTTTGAGAACTAATGAGAAAGTCCCCTTTCACTCTGGGGGAGCAACACAGGATGGGAGGCATCCCAGCAAGGCAGCTGCAAACAACCTCAGAAAACCCGAGGGAGATCTTGAGCCCCAGGATGGTGGAGCAGGCAAGTGCCAAAACTAAGATGTTTCATCACCACCACCAAATGCCTCAGCACAAGCAAGTTAACCAGCAGATGCCAGCTCAGAAACCCACCTTGTGTGTTGGCATTCTCCAGTAACCAAATCCCCTAGTCCTTCAGGAAGCACAACTCCAGGAAGCACAGCTCCAGGTGGTAGGCATACATACTACAGCAGCCATATATTCTAGTGCAAAGTCTGGGTCAGAAGAAACCAATGCAATGCCCAGGTGAGCAGGTGTGTCGCAGGGGCCAGACTCCCCACACCCAGGCCAAGAGCTCCAGTGCTACTGATCCAAGCTCAGAACCAGGTAAGCTGCCAGACCTAGTTGCCAGTCTCTAGTTGCCAGAACCTGAGACCCCAGCACACAAATCCAGTGACTGGGTCCCAGGCACCCAGCACAAGAAGATTAGGACAGAGCCCCCTGTGCTCAAGCAGGAAGGCTCTACTCTAAAAGCCAGGAATTAGGCAAACACCATGAGCAAAGAGCACAAACGGACAATGACCATAGATTCTTATCATGAGGACAGGGAAGTTCAAGACACAAATTCAGAAAAGGACAACAGTGTTACTATCCCCACATCTGAAACTTCAGAGGATTGAAGGAGGGATAGGAAATCATCCCAAGTTCAAAACCCTTCTTAGAAGAGCTCAAGAAGTGTTTTAAAAAATGAAATAAGTGAGGTAGAAGAAAAATTGTGAAAAGAAATGAGAGATATGCAAGAAAGAGTCATTAGCTTGAAAAGGGGAGGAAAAAATTAACTATATCAAATAAGTTCCTAAAAAGTAGATTTGGCGAAATGGAAAAGGAGGCACCAAAACTCACTGAAGAGAAGAGCTCCTTAAAAAGTAAAATGGGCAAAATGGAAAAGATACAAAATCTAATAGATATAATAATAATAGAGATACAAAATCTAATAGAAAAAAAAAATTCTTGGGGGCAGAGTCAAGATGGTGGAGTAGACACAGGACTTTCTTGGGCTGTGGCTTCACCCTCCTCCAATTCACATAAAAATGACTCTACATAAACTTTGGGGCTACAGAACCCACACAATGACACAGAGAAGATAACCTGCTGCTGATGAAAGCTCAGCAGTATGGCAGGAAGGGGCCAGCGCAACACTCTGGGAGCAGAGCCCAGCCCTGTTCTAGCGGGAATGTTGACTCTCAGGGAAGCCTAACCAGCCACCAAATGGAGGGACTTCAGATCACCAGCAGCTGTGGCAGTTTCCAGAATTATCAACCCATAGATGCCAAAGACAAAGTGAGAGGTCAGTATAGACTTTGCGCCAACAGGGAGATTTGGAGTGTGATCTGACCTTTGCCCCTGGGGCAAGAAGCAGCTGAGTTTTCCAGCCATGCTGCTTCAGAGCTCCTGGACTGCAGTTTGTAAGGGGACCAAGCAACAAGTCTGAGGGATAATTGCCTTTACTTTAACATGCTTGGATCTGGATGGCTGTATAGGGTGGAGGTCCTGCGGTGCATGAACAGTCTACCAGAGTGCGTGGAGGCTTCAGAGAGAGCACCCAACTAAAAACTCTGGCAGCGGCGAAAACTCCAGGATTTGGGATAAAGCTCCCTTTTCTGGTAGGACAATTTACTGTGGTAAAAGGCTCAAAAGTTCAGTACCTGAGTGTCAACATAAGTAAGCAAAGGAAGCAAAGCAAACAGAGCAATCCTATATCAGACTACTATTTTGGGGACAAAAAGGATCAAAGCATGGAACAGGAGGAAGAAAGCACAGTCAGAACTCCTGCACTGAAAGCTTCCAAGAAAAATATGAGCTAGTTTCAGGCCATAGAGGATCTTAAAAAGGATTTTGAAAACCAAATAAGGGAAGTGGAGGAAAAATTGGGAAAAGAAATTAAAATGATGCAAGAAAATTATTAAATGAGAGTCAACAACCTGACTGAAGAAAATAAGACCTTAAAAAACAGACTAACTCAAATGGCAAAAAGGCTCAAAAAGTCAATGAGGAGAAAAATGCCTTAAAAAGTTGAATTTGCTAGATGGAAAAAGAATCTCAATAGCTCACTGAAGAGAATCATTCTTCAGAATTAGATTGGAGCAAATGGAAGCTAATGACTTTATGAGAAATTAAAATACTATTAAAAAGATCCAAAAAAAGGAAAAAAAAGCAACAAAAGGCAATGTGAAATATTTCATTGGAAATACCACTGACCTGGAAAATAGATCCAGGAGAGATATTTTAAAAATTGTTGGAATACTGGAAATCCATGATCAAAAAAAATCCTAGAAATTATCCTTCAAGAAATTCTCCAGAAAATATTGCTCTGATATTTTAGAACCAGAGAGCAAAATAGAGCTTGAAAGAATCCACCGATCATCTCTTGAGAAAGATCTCAAAAAGTAACTGCCTAGAAATATTATTGCCAGGTTCTGGAGTTCCCAGATAAAGGAAAAAATATTATAAGCAGCCAGGAAGGAACAATTTGAATATTGTGAAAATGCAATCAGGATAACACAGGATCTGGCAGGTTCTACACTGAGGGATCGAAGGGCTTGGAATACGATCTTCCAGAGGTCAAAGGCGCTGGGATTAAAACCAAGAATCACCTCTCAGCAAAAGTCAGTATCATGTTTCAGCAGAAAATATGATCCTTCAGTGGAATAGAGGACTTTCAAGCTTTCTTGATGAAAAAAAATCAGAGTTGAATAGAAAAGTTTTCATACAATAAGGAAGTTATGCATGATAAGGTTAACAGGGAAAAGAAATCATAAGGAACTTATCAAAGTTGAACTACTTATTTTCCTACATGGAAAAATGACCATTTTAACTTGTGAAACTTTTCACAGTATTAGAATAGTTGAAGGGAATAGAAATGTGTATGTATATGTATATCTCTATCTATCTATCTATCTATCTATCTATCTAGCATGGTATATGGACATATGAATAAATATTTTAGTGTATGTATATATGTATAGAGGTATAAATAGACAGAGGGCAGAGGACCAATTGCATAGGAAGGGATGATCCTTAAAAGGTGAAATTAAGAGGTGAGAGAAGAATATAATGGGAGGAGATGTGGAGAGACAGAATGGAGCAAAGTATCTCATACAGAAGAGACAAGGAATAACTGTTACAATGGAGGGAAGAACAGGAAAGCAAAAGGGAATGAGTCAAATTTATTCTCATTGAATTTGGCTTATGTAGGGAATGACATACACATCAAATAGGGTATCTCACCCTACAAGACAGTAGAGGGGAAGGGGAAAAGAGGGAGGGATAAAGGAAGGGAGGGTAGGTTGGTTGGGGGAGGGAAGTTGGAAGCAAAGTACCAAATTTTGAAAAGTGATAGGCTAAAAGTAGAGAATAGAACAAGTCAGGGTGGGATATGATGGAGGAAATATGTCAGTCTTTCACAATATATCCACTATGGAAATGTTTTGCATAGCTACTCATGTAAAACCTATATTGAATTGCATATCTTCCCAGTGAGGGTGGATGATGAGGGAGGAAAGGAAAGAATCTGGACTTTAAATTTTAAAATTACACGTTTATATGTGTGTGTGTGTGTGTGTGTGTTTATATATATATATATATAATTTTATATGTAACTTGCAAATAAGATATACAGGCACTGAGGCATAGAGATCCTGCGTGCCCTACTGGAAAGTCATTTGGGGGATGGGGGAAATATGGGAGAGAACAGATTGGAGTAGGGGCCATTCAGTGGGATTGCTGTATTAGGGTGGTGGGTAGGGAAAAAGGGGGAGGAAATCTGTAACTCAAAATTTTCTGGAAATGAAATATGTAAACTAAAAAAATCTACAAATAAAGAAAAAATTTAAAAATTAGAATTGGGCAAGTGGAAGGTAATGACTTTATGAGATATCAAGAATTAGTCAAATATGGGGCAGCCAGGTGGCGCAGTGAGTAAGGCCTCAGATACTTGGCACCCACACAAAAAATAACTGGCCATGTAACCATGAGTAAATTACTTAACCCCAATTGCTTTAAAAATAATAATCAGTCAAATAGAATAAAATAAGGAGAAAAAAAGAGAAGAAAATGCTAAATACCTAATAGGTAAAACAATTGACCTGGAAAATTGATACCAGAGGGTTATTTAAAAATGATTCGTCTACCTGAAAATCATGATGAAAAAAAGGGCTTGAAGTACATCTTTTAGGAAATCTTCAAAGAAAAGTTCCCTTACATCCTACAACCAGAAGGTAAAATAATCATTGAAAGAATACACCAATCATCTCCTTAAAGAGATGCCAAATTGAAAATGCCAAGATATATTATTGCCAAATCCCAAAGGTCAAAGAGAAAATACTGCAAGCAGTCTAAAAGGAACAATTTAAATATCATGACACCACAGCCAATATTAAACAGGACATTGCAGCTTATACATTAAAAGATCAAAAGGCATGGAATACAATATGACATGAGGCAAAGGAGCTTGAATTATAACCAAGGATCATATACCCTGAGAAACTGAGCATAATCTTTCAGGAGATGAGATGGATATTCAATGAAACAGGTGAATTCATAACCTTCCTGATGAAAAACAAAATTTGATCCTCAAATACAAGACTCAAGAGAGGCATAGAAAGGTAAAGAGGAAAGAAAAAAATGTGTTTAAATAAGGGTTAGCTCTTTACATCCCTACAAAGAAAGATGACACTTGTAACTCTTGAGATCTATAATTTATGACATCATGTAAAAGGGGTATACATAGGCAGGGGACATGGATATTAATTAACTTTGATGTTATGATTTAAAAAATCTAATTAAGTGGTGAAAAGGTATTGTACTGAGAGAAGAGAAAAGGAGGAGGCAGAAAAGGCTAAATTTTTTCACATGAAAAGACACAAAATTCTATTGCAGTAGAGGGAAAGAAAGGAGGAAGACGAAAATTGTTTGAACCTTACTTTTAACAGATTTGGCTTAAAGAGAGAACAACAAAATCAGTTAGGTATAGAAAACTAATTTACCCTATAGGAAGTAGGAGAGGAAAAGGGCAAAAAAAGGGAAAGTATGAATAGAAGAGAGGAAAGAAATAGTAAGAATAAAGGGGAAGATAAGGGAGGGGGCTAATAAAAGGGAGGGCTGAATGAAGGAGGTGATGGTTGAAAGCAAAACACTAGAGAGGAGGAAAAGGGAGAAATGAAAGAGAAAAGCATAAACCAGAAAAAATATAATATGGAAGAAAGAGATAGATAATAATCATAAATGTGAATGTGAATGGGAGAAACTCTCCCATAAAATGGAAGCAGATAGTAGAGTTGAATAAGAATTATAGTCCTAGAGGTCCCTTTCTGGCTCCTCAATCGCCATGGTGCCCATGAAGAAATCTGTGATGAGGGGCGGCAAAAAAAAGAAGCAAGTCCTCAAATTTACCCTGGATTGTACCCATCCTGTGGAAGATGGGATTATGGATGCTAATTTCGAACAGTTTTTACAAGAACGAATCAAAGTGAATGGAAAGGCCGGCAACCTCGGGGGTGGAGTTGTGACCATTGAGAGAAGTAAGAGCAAGATCACCGTGACATCAAAAGTGCCGTTTTCTAAAAGGTATTTGAAGTACCTGACAAAGAAATACTTAAAGAAGAACAATCTTCGCGATTGGCTTCGGGTGGTGGCCAATAGCAAGGAGAGTTACGAATTACGGTACTTCCAGATCAACCAGGACGAAGAGGAGGAAGAGGAGGAGGATTAAATCCTCTTGGGTCTGGAAACGTTTTGTATATGATCTTGAATAAAACTTGAACCAAAAAAAAAAGAATCATAGTCTTACACTATGTTGTTTACAAGAAACATATCTGAAGTTGAGGGATACAGATAGAATAAAGAGAAAAGGCTTGAGAAGAATATATTATGCTTCAGCTGAAGTAAAAAAAAAGAAGGGTTAGCAATCCTGATCTCAGATAAAGCAAAAGCAAAAATAGACTTAATTAAAAAAAGATAAGGAAGAAAACTACATCCTTCTAAAAGGTACCACAGACAATAAAATAATGTCAATACTAAACATACATGTACCAAGTGGTATAGCATCCAAATTCTTAGAGAAGTGAGTTACAGTAAAAATTTGACAGTCAAAATATACTAGTGGGGGATGTCAAATCTCCCCTCTCAGAAGTAGATAAGTCCAGACATAAAATAAATAAGAAAGAAATTAAGGAAATGAATAGAATTTTAGAAAAGTTAGATGTGATTTACCTCTGGAGAAAACTGAATGGGGTTAGAAAGGAATATACTTTTTTTTCAGAGGTACACAGAACCTACACTAAAAATGACCATTCATTAAGGCATAAAAACCTCATAATCCAATGCAAAAAGGAAGAAATATTAAATGCATCCTTTTTAGATCATGATGCAATAAATCTTACATATGATAAAGGGCTATTCAAAAATATACTAAAAATCAACTGAAAATTAAATAATCTAATCCTAAAGAATGAATGGGTCAAGCAACAAATCATAGAAACAATAAACTTCATCCAAGAGAATGACAACATACTTATGGGATGCAGTACAAGTGTTTTTATGGGAAGTTGTATATCTCTAAATGCTTACATTGATAAAACAGAGAAAGAAGAGATCAATGAATTGTGCATGCAGCTAAAAAGCTAACAAAAGAACAAATTTAAAAATGCCCAACTAAATACCAAATTAGAAATTCAGAAAACCATATGAGAGATTAGTAAAATAGAAATTATGAAAACTATGAGATTAATAAATAAATGTAAGAACAGGATTTATAAAAATACATAAAGCTTTGGTTAATTTGATTAACAAAAACAAAGAAGAAAAACAAATTATCAGCATCAAATATGAAAAGTTTAAATTCTCCACCAATGAAGAGGAAATCATAATAATATCTAGGAGCTATTTTGTAGAACTGTATGCCAATAAACATGACAATTTTAGGAAATGAGTGAATATTTATAAAAATGTAAATTGCCCAGAGTAACAGAAGAGGAAATAAAATACTTAAATTACCCCATTTTAGAAAAAAAAATGAAAAGCCATCAATGAACAACATAAGGAAAAATCTCTAGAGTCAGATAGATTTATAAGTGAATTCTATCAAACATTTCAAGAACAGCTAATTCCGATACTATATAAACTATTTGGGAAAATAGGTATAGAGGGGTGGAGTGAAGATGTTAGAGTAAAAGTAGGTATTTGGCTGAGCTCCCACTCCAACCCCCTCCCATACCTGTAAATTATGACTCCAAACAAATTTTAGAGCTACAGAACCAACAAAGTGGCAGAGAGAAACAAATCTCCTCCTGAAGGCAGGCTGACAGGAAGGGTCTATCACACCAAGCTGGGAGTCAAGCTCAGTCCCACATAAGCCACCTGGTCCCAGACCAATGGTGGCCCAGACCAGCGGCCAAGACCAGCCAGAGCCGATTTCAGGAGAGTGAAGCACCAGCAGCTGTGGTGGTTTCCAGACTGCTCAACCCAGAAACAGCAAAGAGAAGGTAAAAGGTCAGTAGCGAACTCTGTTGGAATTGGGTGGAGTAGAAAGTGGTCCAGACAATGCCCCCAGGGCCACAGAGGGAGCAGAAGTAAGGTGGCTGCGGCTGCTGCTACATGGCTGCCTCCAGAGAACATGGCCTGCAGCTCATAGGGGGGAAAATGACCATTTATCAAGGTAATCACTCTTCCTTGCACCTGCTTAGATCTGGGTCACAGTCTGGGGTGTGTGGCCAGTGTGCCAGAGCTTGTGGTGGCTGAAGAGAGGGCACCCCCCTCAGACCTCTGACCACTGAAAAAACATCAGTGATTTGGGACACAGCTCTCTCCACTCTGGAAGCAGGAGTTCTACCATAGAAAAGAGCTTAAAAGTCAATTAATTGGCTATCAAGATGAGTAAGCAGAGCAAGCAAAATCAGACCACAGAATTGCTTTTTGGGGACAAAAAGGATCAAAACATGGAACCAGAAGAAGTCACAGCTCCTGCATCAAAATCGTCCAAGAAAAATATGAATTGGCTACAGGCCATGGAGTAGCTAAAGAATTTGAAATTAAAAATCAAGTAAGAGCAGTGGAGGTAAAATTGGGAAGTGAAATGAGCGTTATTTAAAAAATCATGAAAAGTGAGCCAACAGCCTGCTAAAGGAGACCGCTCCCCCCCCAAAAAACTTACAAAATGAAACCCTAAAAAATAGACTAACTTAAATGACAAAAGAGGTCCAAAAAGCCAATGAGGAGAAGAATGCCTTAAAAAGTCGAATTGACCAGATGGAAAAGAAATTTCAAAAGCTCACTGAAGAGAATAATTCCTTCAAAACTAGATTGGAGCAAATGAAGCTAATGACTTTATGAGATATCAAGACACTATTAAACCGATCCAAACAAATGGAAAAAATAGAAGGCAATGTGAAATATCTCAATGGAAAAACCACTCACCTGGAAAACAGATCCAGGAGAGATAATTTAAAAATTATTGGACTACCTGAAAGCCATGACCAAAAAAAGAGCCTAGAAATCACCCTTCTAGAAAGTATGAAGTAAAACTGCCCTGATAGTAGAGGGCAAAATAAGAATTCAAAGAATTCACCAATGACCTCTTGAAAAAGATCACAAAAACAAATCTCCTAAGAATATTATAGCCAAATTACAGAGTTCCAGGGTCAAGAAGAAAATATTACAAGTCATCAGGTAGAAACAATTTGAGCATTGTGGAAACACAATCAAGAAAACAGAAGATCTAGCAGCTTCTACATTAAAGGTTCATAGGGCTTGGAATATGATATTCCTGAGGTCAAAGGAGCTAGGACTAAAACCAAGAATCACCTACCCAGCAAAAATGAGTATAATGCTTCAGGGGAAAATATGGTCTTTCAATGATATAGAGGCCTTTCAAGTATTCTTTTTGGAAATACCAGAACTTAACAGAAAATATGACTTTTAAGTACAAGAATTAATAGAAGCATGAGGAGGTAAACAGGAAAAAGAGATCATAAGGAACTTATTAAAGTTGAATTATTTTCATTACTACATGGTGTAAGGGTTATGGGATTTAAAGATCTTCCATGCCCCATTGGACTTGCTGACATAGCAGGAAGGGGCGCAGCAAGAGGAAGAGGAAGCCAAGCTAGAGTTCCTGTGGTGGCTAGCAGTGGCGGCGACCACGGCAGCAGCAGCAGAGGCAGTGGCAGTGGAAGCGCGAAGCCCTTTTTGAGTCAGACAAAATTTCTGCTAAGGACTCCTGCTGAGGACTGCCAGGGGCCAGAGCTGCTGGGAGCATGCTTCCTGGACATTGGGTGGTTGCTGTGAGTGGAGAGAGGAGGACCTTTGCCTGAGGTAGCCTGTTCTGTTTTAAAGGCTTGAGAATGTGGGTGCTTTCTACTTTATCTACCTGTGCCAATTTAATAACTACTCTGATGGCTTTCACTTTCTGGTTTTGGGACTCAGTCTTTTGGTATTTTAATAAATTTTCTAGCTTATTCCCCCATGTGGCAAGCCTGATGTATTTTGTGATGGATAATTATATCAGCATATCTGTAATTTCCATAGGCATTGTGAATATGGCATTGCTGATACACATGGAAAAGTGATAATTGTAACTCATAAGACTTTTCACAGTATGAGGATTGTTGAAGTGAATATGTGTCTGTATGTATGTATAGGAGGGTGTATGTGTGTGTGTGTATATATGTCTGTACATGTATGTATATATACACACATAGAGGGCATAGGATGAGTTGAATATGAAGGGATGATATCTAAAAATAAAATTAAGAGGTCAGAGAGGAATATAATGGGAGAAGGGAAAGGGAAAGATAGAATTGGGCAAATTATCTCACATAAAAGAGGCAAAAGAAAACCACTGCAGTAGAGGGAAAGAACAGGAAGGTTGAAGGGAATGGGTCAAACTTACTCTCATTGAATTTGGCTTAAAGAGGGAATAACATACATACTCAATAGTCTATCTTATCCTACTTTAAAGTAGGAGGGAGAGGATAAGAGGGGCCACGATAGAAGGGAGGGCAGATTGGGGGAGGGGTTAGTTATAACAAACACTTTTGAAAAGGGACAGAGTCAAAGCAGAAAATAGAATGAATGGGGGTGGGACAGAGTATTTCACAATATGACGATTATGGAAACATTCTGTGTAACTACAGAAGTACAAGCTATTTTGAATTGCTTGTCTTTCTAGTAGGGGTGGATGATGAGGTAAGAAGGGAAAGAATCTTGAAATGCAAGTTTTAAAACTAAATGTTAAAAGAAAGAAGACAGGTGCAGAAAGAGCCCCGCCAGATTCTTTCTATGACACAAACATGTTGTTGACATCTAAACCTGAAAGAACCAAAACAGAGAAAGAAAGTTATGGATCAAGTTCCCTAATGAATGTTGGTGGAAACATTTTAAATAAAATGTTAACAGATATTAAAGCAACTTATCTTGAGGATAATACACTATTACCAGGTAGTATTCATGCCAAGAAAACAGGACTGGATCATTATTTGGAAAACAATCAGCATCATTTACCATATCAACAACAAAACTAACAGAAATCATGTGATTATCTCAGTAGAGTCAGAAAAAGCTTTTGACAAAATACAGCCACCATGCCTATTCAAAACATTAGAAAGTATAAGAATAAAATGAGTCTTTCTTAAGATAATAATTTAAAAGAGTGAGCAAGGGGTGGCCAGGTGGCTCAGTGAATAAGAGCACCAGCCCCAGTGTTGGGATGACCTGGGATCGAATCCGGGCTCAGATACTTAGCACCCACCCAGAAACACCTGGCTGTGTAACCTTGAGAAAGTTACTTAACCCCGATTGCTTAAAAAAAATAAAAATAAAAGAGTGTGCGAGCATTACATGTCATGGGGGTAGAATCATTTCCAATAAGATCAGGGGTAAGTCAAGGGATGTTCAGTATCACCACTGTTATTCAATATTGTCATAGAAATGTTAGCTTTAGCAATAAGAAGAAAAAGGTATTGAAATAGAATAGGCAAGGGAGAAGTAAAGCTACCTTTCTTCACAGATATTATGTTGTTATACTTATAGAATCCTAGAGAATCAAGTAAAAAAATATTTGAAATGAGAAACAACTTTAGCAAAGTTTCAGGATATAAAATAAACGGACACAAATTATAGGCATTTATATATGTAACAAACAAAAGTCAAAAGCAAGAGATAGAAAGAGAAATTTTGTTTAAAGTTTCTGTAGACATTATATACTATTTGGGAGTTTGCATGCCAAAGCAAAACAAGGGACTATATCAACAAAATTACAAAATACTTTTCACACAAATATAGTCAGATCTAAACAACTGGGAAAATGGCAGTTTCTCAAGGGTAGGCAGAGTTAATATAATAAAAGTGCAGCTTCACCTTAATTGCATTACTTTTTCTATGCCATACCAATGAAACTACCAAAAACATATTTTATAGATCTGGAAAACATAATAACAAAGTTCATCTGGAAGAACAAAATGCTCAAAATATCAAGGGAATTAATGGAAAAAAAATGCAAGAGAAGGTGGCCTAGCTTTACCAGAGCTTAAATTTTATTGTAAAGCAGCTGTCATCAAAACTACTTGAAACAGAGTGGTGGATCAGTGGAATAGGTTAGGTACAGAAGACAAAGTAGTCCATGAATAAAGTAATCTACTGTTTGATGAATCAAAAGACCCCACCTTCTGTATAAGAGCTCACTATTTGACAAAAACTGCTGGGAAAACTGGAAAATAGTACAACAAAAATTGTGTGTAGACCAAGATCATATATTCTATACCAAGAAAAGGTGAAAATAGTTCCATGATTTAGATATAAAGGCTGATTGATGTTATAACAAATTAGGAGAGCAAGGAATAGTTTACTTGTCAGATCTATGGAGAAGAATTTATGACCAAACAACAGAGTACATTGTTAAATACAAAATGATGATTTTTATTACATGAAATTGAAAAGTCAGGGAGGCTAGGTGACAGAGTTAATAGAGCACCAGCCCTGGAGCCAGAAGGACCTGAGTTCAAATCCTGATTCAGACACAAAACTAACAAAAACTAAAAAAAAAAAGAAACAAAACACAAAAACTAGCCATTTGACTTTGGGCAAGTCACTTAACCCCAATTGCCCTACATTACTCCAC